>NC_059226.1:38407059-38551162 GCF_020615455.1 Coregonus clupeaformis | reverse complement strand
ATCAATCTATCAATTCCACCAAGAGACTCAGCACTTTACTCTCTGTGACATTTTCCTCAAACAAACAAAAATGTCTGAACGTCTAAATCAATATCTGTGACTACTCATTCATGTTTTACAGAGCAGTGTTTTGAAATGTGCAGGTGGGTACATCATTTCAACTTGAACTAGCAGGTGCTTATGCTCAGGCTGTAACTTGTCCTGTAGTCTGAAGCGCTGATGGTTATCCACCGCAGTATTTATATCCCATTTGTGGAACTGGCTGGCTGGCTGGCTGTGAGGATTAGTGGGAAACACAAGGGGAAAAGGTAGGCCTGCATTTGGAAACATTACATTGAACGTAGTTATCGTTAGTTGTTAAACACAATCCAGCACATTAGCAGCTTTTTGTGAATATATCTCTGTCAAGTCACATAGTTGTCGTTAATGTCATATTTACAGTATTAAGTATATTTGAAAGTACTTATAAATTATTCATTTGGAGGGTGGTCTGCAAAGTATACCGTATTAACTTGATGCCATTTCAAGGCCTAGGCTGTGAACCAATCCAGACCTTAAACAATCTCTTACTATTAGGTTGCATGTGGAAATAAAGATATAGAAGTGTGGTTGCAGAGCATTGTGGCTGTTGATGCCATTAAGACAAGAGAAAGAGAAAGGGGCTACGTTAGCATGTCGTTAGCATGTCCAGCAGCAGGATGTTGTAAATATCACACAGTGGCGTTCCCCAGACACAGGCAGAAACGCTGGGCGGGAAGCAGAGGTTTTACTGCCTGCTCTGCTTGCCTTGCCCATAGTTCTCCAGTTAGAGAGCTTTTCATTTCACTGTCTGATCTTATTACCCATGCAGACTTCAAGAGGGAAAGAGATTCCCCTCTGTCTGTTCCCATCTAGTGTTTCCATGGCATTTACAGAGGCCGTTACCTGTCGCTCCATTCCTCAGTCACTGTTCATATGAAAGACAAAAGACTTTGAGCTCAGAACTCGGAGATTGTTCTTTGAATTGGAGATTGTGCTTTGAATCCTGAGGGATTGTGCTGGTCTGGAGTAGCATTGGTCAAGAAGATGGTAGGGGATTGTGATTCAGACAACAGGGCTTTAGGAGGGTTTTTACTTGTATCTTATACCAGCCACGTTGCAGAGGACAGACTGGCCATAATGCAGAGGGGCGGTGATTGAGAGACCTTTTACATCATTGCTACTGTGACCGACATTGATACAACCGCAAGGTCTCCTCCAGAAATGGAATTCTCCATCCCCTTTCGTCCCTATAAAAGCTGACACCATTCCTGCAAGTTTCGCCTCTCACAAGCCATTTTAATTCAGGTAAATTGCTAACTAATTTCTGCAACAATAAATTGCTTACAAATGTATTCCATCATTTAATCCAAGGGCACGATGACCACTCATGACTACTCATGATTTACCATGCTAATACAATGTTGTTGCATCAACTTTATTTTAGTTCCTTTCCCAATGCTGATACTATTGTTTCTACATAATCTGTCCTCGACGGTCTCGGTAGCCAGTTATATTTAGTCAGGCAAACACGTGATCACAACAGAGCTATATAGATGAACCCTAGACAGAAGAGCCTCCACAAATGGCTGCTCTTCCCCTTGGTGTCCCGCCAACATAAGCTGTATTCAGACAGACTAATCTCTCCCTATACTTTGTTAAGCACCTGTGCAGGTGTGGAGACCGCAGGATAATCTAAGCCACTGCTGGCACTTAGAAATCATCTGCCCAGTCATTATGAGCGCTTAGTTAAAAGCAATCAATCTAGACTGATTTAATTTGAAGCGAACGTAGGTTAAAAACTTCCATTGAACTTCATTCGGTTGCCTTAATGCACCCCAAAATGTACCATACAGTAGCAAGCACTTATAGTGTGGCAGTTATTGGTTTGTTTTTGTTCTTTAAGTGCCATATTGATTTTTCAGTGAACTGTATCCATATCACTGTAAAAGTTCTTACTTCCAAAAAGACGTGCAGTAAAACATTCTTACACATACTGTAATATATTCTAGACCGCTCCTGTAGGTAAATCATTAAAGTAGTGTTTGATCTACATTTGAGAAGGGTGACCTTGCCAAGTTTTAAGACTTGCAAAGTAGGATTATCCTCTGTTTTCCAGTAGCCCAGTTTATCACCTTTTCAAGAGATGACAAACTTGTAAAGAAACGGTTGTATGGATACTCAGTGTTTGGGACTACAGTATAGAAAAAAGGCAGTATGTTGTTCTGTTCTTCTTGATAACAGCACAGGGAGTTGGAGGAGAGTGTGTTGTCCTGATTGTCAACTTGGTAAACCAGACCTCCAGTCTGATTATCAGTTGGTTTTATGTCTATATCAAAGGAGTTGGTTTTGTGTCTATCTCAGAGGAGGGCAAACTCTTCCATCCATGTTTCTGTTTTACAACGTTAACAGAGCTTCATTACAAACATTGTTTTGGGGATTTCTGTCCAAAACATTTTATGACCACTCCACTAACCATTTACAAGATGTGGAGCGTTGTTCTGCTTTGCAGTTTTACATAATGGCACACAGCTGAAACCGTGTCCAGCAGTAGGCTAATCATTTGTTTTCAGCATCAATGAGTGCTGGATATTTTGATATTGTTTTATTCCCGGACATACAGTATAATATTACTTTGATTATGGCATACATCAGTTAGGGCTTCTATTAGTAATTTTAACCATTCTGTCCATTGCTCGGCCCTTTTTTAATCTGTCCATCATTGACCTCCCATCTCCTATCTGTTGATATTTTGGCCTGTGCTATAATTGCTCTATTTTTAGCCTGGTATGAACATCCAGCCTCTGTAGGTGTAATACAATCTATAATAACAGGGCACCTGAATGTCAATAAATAGCAATAATGTAATTGATAGCCTCTGTGTCTACAGTCTGTCTGGGATTACTGCTGAATCAGACAAAGAACCACTTACAGTAATCTAAACAAGTCTAACAGGTATTGCTGCATTAGACCAAGGAACTGTTATCAGATAAGACACAGTTATATGATTATAATGTAGGTTCTATGTGTGCAGTTGAACCATTCAAAAGTACATTGAAAATGTAGATTGATTTGAGTAGTGTTGAGTTTATTTATTTCATTTACTTTGTAAAAGTATGCTTGACAGAGTAATATATGTAATTGTTGATACAATGAGTGTAATCAATCACAATTTGTTATTTAGAATATTGAACCAGAGATTTCTCATAAATATTTATTAACTAAAACATTTCATCACATATTCCAAAAGATGGAAAAGAAAATCTTTGCGCCTTCACATATTCCGGTACTAAATGCATTCTCTTCAATCCTAGACAAGATAATAGAATAGTGCAAACGTTAGACAAACACATGAGAAACAGTAGTTTCTGCAAAGCCATTTCTCATGTGTTACGATTCATACTTGATTATCAGAGCAAACAGTGAAATATGTGAATTTCTATGACTGAAACATTTCATTATTTAAAAAAATATATTGTTTTACCTGCAATGTCTAATTGGACATTCTACTAACGGAACTCCTCTGCCTTTTAGTGAATCAGCAGTTAGAATGAAGCTTCTCGTTCTTGCACTAAAGAAAATGCAGTTACAACAAAAGTAAAGTTTCTTATTGCCTCGACGTCATCCACAGTATTAGCTACCATATGTGTGAAGACTGGAATGTTTCAAGATCATCAATCTGGAAAGTTGTTGCATTTCACACTTACAGTAGTACGAATAAATAAAACAGTATTAACAACCCCAGCCGTGTTATTACAGACAGACACATGTAAATCTATAGCTCCAACAACATGGGAAACTGGATCAAATTACACTCCTCCAGGGAGGGCAGTTTATCTGATCAATTGGGCTCAATGCCATTGCCATATCAGAATTTCCTGGTAGCTACTGCAGCAGACTTCATCTGGGCAAAGGCACCTCTTCCCTCCTTTCCAGACTGGCAGCCATAGTTTTGGGACTGCATGGTCGACTCAGGCCAATAGCAGTCAGCCCTCTGGCTTTGAACAGTTGGTCTGATCCCCAGTGGAGGCAGAGGGGGCAGGGGCATGTGGTGGGATGGTGCATCACATTGGAATGGGGGTAGAGGGCCGTTGGGGGTAGACCACCCGGCCTGGAGTAGGGGGAGTGAGAGAGGCGCAGGGGATCCAGTGGCCTGAGGGGAGCAGCGAAGTGGCTGGGAACAGAGGGGGCACCTGTCCCCACCCCGAGGTGAGAGTAGAGGTGCAGGGGGTGGGGGAGAAAGGGGTAAGGTAGGCCTGCAGCAGCCTGGCTCACCATGAGGGCACACAGGTTGGGGTCCAGGGGGTGTGGCCAGCTGAGAGAGTGACGCTGCCTCTTGTCCTTCATTCGCCTGTTTTGGAACCATACCTGGGGTTGGGGAGGAGAGACAGGAGGATGAGAGGGGAAGGAAGGAGGGACCAACCGAGATGCCCACTTAACCTGGGCTGCTTCACATTTCTCTGATAAATTACAGTAGACCCACACTATAATACATCACAAATGTGCTTTGTATAGGTTACATTCAGTTAAGGTTGGACCATCACTGTTAAACTGGTAGTTCGGAAGCCTGAGCTGACACTCCCTACCTATGAAAAAGTAGATGCCAGAAGCTGTTGCTAAACTCCCTCATTTATGAAGTCATGCCTTGCATTCCTTGTCATTCTTAAAAGATCCTCAAATAGTTTAGATAAAGGTAAAGTCGTTTATATGCATATTAAAGTGACTAAGTTGGTCAGGGCCCCTGCATAAGGCAGGCTGCTTGGCTGTCAGTATGCCAAGTGTAGGCTTAGCTCTCAAAATGAACAAGAATGAGAGGTAAAAACTAATTTGAATATGTCATTACTCATTTGTCAAAACTCATTTGACATTTAAATATAATTTCCATGTGTGTAGTAGGGTAAGCTACCTTGATTGTAGTCTCGGGGAGGTTCAGGGCTGTCGCCATTTCGCATCTCCTCGGTCGAGAAACGTAGCTCTCCTTGAGGTATTCTTGCTCCAGGCGGGACAGTTGTTCCCGGGTAAAGGCAGTTCGGTGTCGCCGACTGTGGTCAATCAAATTGACTGAGCTGCGCGGGCATGGCTCATCTCCATGTCCACTGTTTGTATCAACCACTGTGGCGACCGGCGTTTCTCTGCCCTCTGCAACTGAAAATACAAACATTTAAAATAAAGTTAAATGAAAAAGAAACGTTTTTATTTCATTTTACAAATGATAGTGCATGTCTGTTGCAAACGGGTTGGATCCAAACTTCTCAATAGAATAGTATCGGCCTACTATTCGAAAGGAATACCAAACAGAAGTCTATCACGGTCGTTGTTGTCTAGTCGAGATGTAACTCCCTTAGCATAATATTTGGCAATGTATTGTCCATGCGTAATTGCGCGTACGTTACTAAAGTAGCACGGGCCTAAAAGTGAATAGCCTAAGAGCACTTTATCGGTTGCAACATAATGAAAACAGAGTTCACGGCATGTGGAAGCCAAGGCTACAGACTTCTAAGAGATTTGAGAATACTTGAGGGCTACTTACGCATAATGTCGTTTTTTTTTAGGCTATATGTGTCCTGGCTTCAAGTTTAAACCAAGTTTATTCCTTTAGAAATGTTCGCCTAAAATTCAAGTTATTCCAAATGCGTGCGCCACTGTATCATCCAAAGTTGATAACGCCAAAGTTGGTGTCTCTCTCCTTGCCTTGTTGGCGCACTGTATGCCGACTCGAGCCAAGTTCGTTTACAGAGAGGGGATGAGTTGTTTTTGTCGCCCCGTTTGAACCCCCTCCTTCTCTCCTTCTTTCTGTCTTTTATATCTCCCTGGTCGAGCCATCTTTTGCTAATGAGAGACGCGGTCTATCCGCCAAGGCGCCGCCTGGGCGCAAGGAGGCAAGGAGGTGTTCAATTGTCTTTGGTCTCCGACCAGTCTTTGTACTTTTGTTATGGAGAATTAAGATCGACCTCCCTTTCCTTACTGTCATAGAAGCTTCCCTGTCGGAATAGACCAACCCTAATTGTTCTGTGGCGTTTGATGTTTGTATTTTTGGAAGTCAATCATTAGAACCATAATGTTCGTAAATTGCCTAAAGGTGAGGTACAACCTGCACAAAGGCAGAAAACTGGGCATTTTACATTTTCTCAGATATTGTAGACCGACTTAATAGATTTTAGACGTATAGTTTGGCATAAATAGTTTTTAAAACACCAACTCATACACTGATATAATTAGGCCTATGTAAACACATTTGGCGATAATGATGTGAATGATTTATTGAAACAGAGACATGCTTTAAAACATTGTAAAACATATTATTGATAGGCTACAGAGTCAAACAGAAATGTTAAGGTAGCTACATGCATATAACACATTTGAAATTAAATATGGTTCCAAAATGTTTGAGTCCCCTGTTGAAATACGAGTTGGTACCTATAAAATCAGAGCAAACAGCCTACCTCAAGTACTTACTAATGTGTCAATACAGTTGCGCCTAGTGCACACTTGTAAATGGGGTGCTTGTTGACTGATCAGTGGGATCATTGGATTAATCCAGTCCTGATCCCATCGATTATTAAAGAGTGTTAACTCGACTGGCTAGGCCAAGCGTCAAACACTGAGGGGATCGATTATTCATTATATTGAGCAGATTTGTTCATCATAGACCTAAACGAAATCTGATGCATAGCCGCCTAACTCTCATCAATTTGTCACTGTGAAAAGTGAATTGCAGTGATGGCTGAATCGATGCGTCGCCCTCATTCCACATTTTACATTTATATTTTATTCATTTAGCAGACGCTCTTATCCAGAGCGACTTACAGTTAGTGTGTGCATACATTTTCATAGATGGGCTATCTAAAATGGAAACGTAATTTTTGTATAATTTGTGAATAAGAAGTGTTAGTTGTCACAGGCACGCTCGGCAAATTGGGTAGGCTTATTTAAAATAAAATAAAAAGTACAAAGTGTGGCCTCCGGGTAGGCTATAAGACTGGTGGTAGAGCCTCTGCGTCTCTTTGTCCCGCTCCCCAACGTATAAACCTTTCTTTGCCCCAATAAACGTTGCCTTCCCCCAGCAGAGTGGTCATGGAAATGGGGACCAGCGGGAGAGGGGAAAGGGTTGCAGCCTGGCTGCGCGGTGGTCCACCTTACTATCCTATTCCAGACGTAGACAGACAGAGCATGCACGTGGTTGGATCCGCGGACATGGCGCTGAAGGATGGCTTGGGCTACTGATATCACCCAAGCTGATGTTTTGTATTGTTATACATAGACTCTTTGATCACAAAGGGCCGAGTGGCTCCACGTTGACTGACTGCTGTTTTCTGTCTGGGGGCAAAACGGGTCAAACCAGGTCAAATGGCGCTTGCAATACAGGGTTAGCCTGTTAGTAGGCCTATATATTGTTGTATAGGCCTATTTGTTATTTGACGTATTATTTGAGGAATCATCGAAATGATTATCAGCCACTAAACGTCTGAAGTTTGCCCACTCTCTTTACTCAAAAATATATATCATTAACTGCCAATCATCCCTACAAAGTCAAACAGAAGTGTTAAGGTAGCTACATACGTTTAACACATTTTAAATTAAATATGGTTCCAAAATGTATCAGAATCCCCCGTTGAAATAGGAGTTGGTACCCATAAAATCAGAGGAAATAGCCTACCTCATGTGCCTACTAATGTGTCAATACAAGTTTCGCCTAGTGCGCACTTTGTAAATGGGGTGCTAGTTGACTGATCATTGGGATCATTGGATTATGTTCCATCAGAACACTGTCTATATTGTTACAATGCTTGATTATCAGCCGCTAAACGTCTGAAGTTTTCACATTCTCTCTTTACTTTAAAAAATATATGTAATTAACTGCCAATCATTCTGGACATTCAGACCGATCGAATTAGGCCTATCTTAAATTACCATAATTTTGAATAACCAGAAAGTCATATTTGGCCGCTATTCAATCAGAATTGGTCTACAAAATACTTTACCAATGCGAATACATTTACATTTTAGTCATTTAGCAGACGCTCTTATCCAGAGCGACTTACAGTTAGTGAATACATATTTTTTTATACTGGCCCCCCGTGGGAATCGAACCCACAACCCTGGCGTTGCAAACGCCATGCTCTATCAACTGAGCTACATCCCTGCCGGCCATTCCCTCCCCTACCCAGGACGACGCTGGGCCAATTGTGCGCCGCCCATGAGTCTCCCGGTCGCGGCCGGCTGCGACAGAGCCTGGATTCGAACCAGGATCTCTAGTGGCACAGTTAGCACTGCGATGCAGTGCCTTAGACCACTGCGCCACTCAGGAGCACCCGAATAGAACTTGGATGTGATTCGATGTGTGAAACATCGATGTTCTGGACATCTGGATCATCCTCTCTACCCCAATATAGACGTTAACCACACACGCCTATCGAGTATTATACAGAGAGACTAACAAATTAAAAACAAAACAGTTTACGCTTAAATTACCTATATCTGATTCCAGTTCAAATTACCTATATCTGATTCCAGTTCAAATTACCTATATCTGATTCCAGTTCAAATTACCTATATCTGATTCCAGTTCAAATTACCTATATCTGATTCCAGTTCAATTACCTATATCTGATTCCAGTTCAATAGGTCACATGAATGCATTCTGCTATTAGGCTATATTGGTAAAATATAGGCCTACCCTCTGAGCTTCCCATAGTGTATACCCTCCCATGTTTTGGGGGCAGAAAAGGGGATCAGACCACTAACTGCCCACGTTCGGAATGCTGTCATTGAAGGAAGGTGCAGAGTACCACCTGTGGGTGCGTCACCAAGTTGAAGATGAACATTTGGATGGAGGAGCATATAGATAGAAATCTATAGAGGATGGAGCAATAAGCTAATTAATAAGGAGGACTGATAAGCTTGCTTGAAATATTCATTTTCCATTCCCAGTTTAAACAATTACCCTCGTTTCCCAGAGTCTTCGTAGCGTTCCGATCATCGTTAGAACCTTCTATCTTTAGTAGCGGATGTGTTTCCCAGAGCCTTCGTTAGTAACGTGGCTCTTAAAAACCTTCGCACATCTACGAGTGATCCAGACCACTGGTATCCTGTAGCTCAGTTGGTAGAGCATGGCGTTTGAGACGCCATGGTTGTGGGTTCGTTTCCCACGGGGGGGCAGTATGAAAATGTATGCACTCACTAACTGTAAGTCGCTCTGGAAAAGAGCGTCTGCTAAATGACTAAAATGTAAATGTATCAGCCAAAGTGCACACAAAGTGCTCTTCCGCGGCAAAAAAAAAGTATGTCGGTGACTGCGGATAACTTCAAAACGAAGTTGACTACAAATACAAAGTTGCCATAGTATTTGCATTTGTTACAAACAAGTGAAGGATTGAATGATGCTTCAAATGAAAAAGCCGCCTCAATAGTGTAATGCAGCCATAAGTGGTAATATCTCTCTGGGATCTGATCCGTCTTCAGTATTGTGGAATAATTTGAATGGAGAAAGCTGATCCGAGCGCAGCGCTGCTTTTATTTCCATCCTACACCTGGTCTAATGACGCACTTAGCGAACGTTCTCTCTACTTGCTTGTTTGGGAAACACTTAAAAAGTTGAACATGAATAAAGATGCATCTGGTACGATCATCGTAATGCTTAAGGTACAAACCAACTGGGAAATGAGGTCCTGGCCGATATTCGTTTTAGGAATTATCCTTAAATTAATATAACGCAGACCTTTATTGTCAATTTTAGTTTCAGGTCAGAGGATCAAAATCACAATTTAATTGCTGTCCATGAACGACAAGGCTACATCAAATATCTATTTGTCATTTGTTCTGATTTTTTTCATTCTAGTTCTCCTTCTCAGAATGTTTTCCACCCATGATGGCTTATGCCACAGTTTTCGTTAGTTTTAGCAATCAAAACATATCCTAAATATATAAATAATCGGAATGCGTTGCAGAAATTAATATTAGCCTACATATTAGTGACAAAGATGCATGACTGTCTGTCATCATACAGTTGTTTGGAATTCGTCACATGGCATAGGTAGCCTATAGCTGATTCGCATTTTTGCACCATTTGATGGAAGTTTTAGATAATAGATTTCCCCTACCAAACTAATTCCAATAGCATTTATTTAATTTCATAATTAGGCCAATTTACAAAATAATTTGATTTCATTCTTTGTAGCCGCTTCCCTTGCTGTCCTAAATGTAGGCCTGAATATTGTGTGTAGGCCAATTTCAAGAAATGTCGTGATATTATGGAACAAGTGGTTATGATTCAACGTATATTCTTTCAGTTCACCAATCAATTGAGTTATGCAAGAATTATGAATTTGCAATTTTTCTGTCTAGGCAAAAACGGCTATTAGCACAAGTGCTAGGCCTATTGTGTTCATTTAAGATTTTAGAACATTTGTCAGCCTATATTTTTCAAGTCTAATTTATTAAAGTGATGATGGGGAGTGCGTTGCACCAACCAGCCATGTCCCCACCCAAGAATACAAAATTAAAATAAACGTTCGTGCATGTTGAGCAACCCATGATGGTATTGATGATGTCATGTTCTTACATATTGCAGTGTCGTTAACATTCAGTTTGCGATTCAGTTTGCGATACTGGACCAGAGAGCGAACCACTATGCCATTTGAAGCTATTCTGTGCGTTTCATTATGCCTCAGCGCGACGCTTATTCAGTTTTGAGACCAAAATAAACCATCCACCCCTGTAGAGATCGTTGGGAGTCGAACAAAATTCTTGAGCCGATGCCAATCCTTCTCCCTTGACTGAAACTGGAGTTTGTTAATTTAACGACGTTTGGCAAAGGCCCGTGCCCTCTTTGTCAAGACGGAAGCAGATGTTGTCTGTGTACAGTACAAGAGGGACCTACACTGGCACTGTTTATGTCGGGCAAACAAAGGCTATAGGTTTCGGTGGTTCCATTTGTCTGCCACTGCTTCATCGGTTATTTGTATTGATTTATTTTTGCTTAATCTCTGACAGGTCGTTTTAGCGTCTGTGTCATCAAGAGTCGATATGTCGACCGAATTTCACTGTTACTAATGAAGGTGCTGCTCATAGGGACAAACATTGAATCACCTGACATTTTTAGGCCTGAAGTTAGAAGCACTATAATGCAATGTTGTTTGTACTACTTTCCAGTTCCAGTCCTATTCTTTTTAATGTGACACTGTATTCCTTCTGCAAGGGTCGTGCGTATTTATTCAGTTGTGAAAAACAATTTAAACATATACTGCAATTGTCAAATTGTAAATTTTTCAGTCAATGACATACAGTGCGCTTTGCGTCCAAATGGGCGTAAATCTTTTATCGACGTTAATGCATTTGCGCAAAGGTTTATTTCCCTCTGCCTTATGTAGTATAGTGAACTTGAAATGAAGTTGGGTAAATCAATTAACGAGTGCATACTTGTCAAAATATTCAATAACAGGTGTGTGTGTGTGTGTGTGTGTGTGTGTGTGTGTGTGTGTGTGTGTGTGTGTGTGTGTGTGTGTGTGTGTGTGTGTGTGTGTGTGTGTGTGTGTGAGTGTCCCCCTCCTCTGGTGTGACGCTTACCTACAGTGCAGTTGAGGTGCGGATCCGCTAATCGTGATGAAACCATGCGTGACGCACACACATCACAAGAAGTGCACACTGCCTCTATTAACACAATCATGTTTACAGGTTATTACAATACATGCCTAATGATAGAAATGTCAATATTTATTAGTAAGTTTAGGCCTATAATTTGACCAAACATTTGTTTCTTGTGAGGGGACAAAAGAACCGTGCGTAAATGTTGCCTATGATGTTTCTTATGGATAGTGTACTTGTCATCTGAAACGTTCACCTCATTTTTGATTTATCGAATACATTGTTCCAGAAATGTTTCCTGTTATATATATACATATATACTGTACATTAGCCTTCATTGTAACAACCGCTTCGGATTTGAATGTTTGGTTATTTGTGTAATTGCCTATCACCATATCGTTGTCAAACCAACCCAGCGCAATCAAACAAATATAGGCTCCTTAGCCTCACTGCTGTTAGACAAAGCAGAAGCATAATCTTTTATTATTAAAAGTAGAGTATACATCATTATTATTAAAACATGACGAATGTTGCATTTATATGCAGTATTCGTTTTCATTGATGGACATTATTGAAGTTCACAAAACTATTAAAAATAGGCCTACTTCGAAATGCATTCTCTTCATAATAGGAAAACGATTGCTTTTCCCTCTCCAAGATGTTGCGTCAGAACACCATTATTATTCTACCAAACCCAAAACGTATTTTCTGTGTCATGACCATAGATGTTTGGTTATAGTAAAGTTTGGATTTAGGCACTTTTCGTAAGAAATTGTCCAGATGTTCTAGCAACTGAATTTGAGTCATCCAACTGATAACGAGAACATGTAGGCTACGCCTACGATAAATACCTTCAGCTCAGTGTAGACCGAATGGCTGGTGCGTAAACTGTGCGTAATGGCTCTCATGTAGGCCTATACAGTTTTCAGGTAAGGATCTTGTTACCTGCCTTGGCTCTCGTCTCTGCATCTATTAACTCAGGTTGGTTGAACGACTGCACAGACTGCCATTATAAAACGAAGATGAAAGTGTGTAATGGTTCGAGCCGGGGTATTTACAGTGCCCAAGCTGAAACAGAGCGCAAGGCTCCGCCTGGAACTGCGTGGGAATTCTCCGCCATAAACGCTTTTTTCCCTCTAAGTTTATTATCTGGACTGAAATCTAAACGCCAGTCATAATTATCCGACAGGCCGCCAGTGTCTCTTGCAGCTCGGTCATAATGGTTGTGGTCATATTACAGATATATTTCTGTCCGTTACTCAAAACAAAATTGAGTTGATTAGTCTGCACATTTACAGTTCAAGCTTAACCTTGGGTTGTGTCGATGATTAATTTATTAGACATGAACCATTGAAACGTGCACCTCAGTCATTATTGATTTTCTAAATAACATCTTATACAGCCTATCCTAATTTTGAACAGCCACACAAGTTTTGGTTTAGTGTTAAGAGAAATTAGCTCTGTAGAGTCCTTAGACTCCTGGAATATAACGGCGCAGGGAGATGCATGCATTTTTAAAATGTATTTGGCCATTATGTTGTAGATGACCGAGTAAACGAAGTTACTCACTCATTGCCAAGTAATAACATTCCATGGGCCGATATTCATATTTGTGTCAGTTTCCAGTATCATCCTTGAAATTATAAATGCATAGGCCTATACGCAGGTCTACAAAATGGAGGTCAGGTGCATGTAGGTCTATTACATATATTTGTTATTTCGATAGATTGCAGAATACTAGTAGGCCATTGTTGAGAATGTGTCCTGTAACTTTCATTTCGGATCGTTTCTTTTTACATTTTCCTCCTCTCAAAATAAATAAAAAATACGTGATTTAAATAGGCAAAAGTGATGGTCTACATGCGATTGTGTCTTATTTTGGCCAATTTCATCTGTTCGGGTGGGGGATTTACTTTCTAATGCACTACACCGGCTCAACTCTACTTTTCTGTCTGCAATATCGATTTGTTTTTTAATGATTTACTCGATGAAGTAATATTTTCAGTCTCACTTGATCTGTTTTATGCTATTCACAATCTAATTATGTAGGTTGCTATCTGTAATGGTCCATATTTGCCAATATTTTATAGAAAGAGCTTCCACATGAGGGATATTCATGATACAGAAAATGTGAATTCCTTTTTGTACTTTTCTGAGGTAGCCTAAATTGCCTTCTGTCTTAAACGATGTACTTAAATATGTTTTATTTCAGTCATGGCTCAACTAGCCTGCCTAGTTGCTAGTTGGCTGTATAATGCCATTATGGTGTCTCATAATTCGTGATTGTATCATGTTAGAACAATAATTGACAGAAATGCGGGCAAACAGTAAATCCATCAACTTTGTCAATAACTACAGAAGCAGATGGTAATTTTGACCAAATACATATCCTGTTTGCATGTTATCATCCTACCTATATGTCCAATTTGATGAGGCATCATCACACACACACTGGTTAGGGTACATTATTGTTCCCTGGGGTACAAAATGATCAAAATACACATAATACCTTCAGATAGCTATTTTTGGACACCCGTGATTGGAAGTGTTGCACCAGTTTAAGTGGTCTACGCTTATGTTAATTAAAGTTTGTCCGCTGCAAGTTCTGAAGTCTTTACAAAGGCTTACATAAGGTACCTTTTTTTCTGAGAGTGTAGGGTTCTAATAAATCTGACCCAAATCAGTGAATCCCAATGCCAGCCTCTGATGGAGTACCTATTGTATTTGCCTATAGAGGTACAGTAACTGTCCCTATAAGCACCCTAACCAGTCTGGTGCTATGTTCAAAAACATTGTTCGCTCCTACAGACAGTGAGTCACGTGGCCGTGGCTTACTATATAAAGCAGGCATTCATCGAGGCATTCAGTTACTGTTCGATTTAATGTTAGAATGGGAAACATGAGTAACCTAAGTGACTTTGAGCATGGTATGATTGTCAGTGCCAGACGCGCTGGTTACAGTATCTCAGAAACAGCTGGCCTCCTGGGCTTTTCACGCATGACAGTGTCTAGGGATTACAGAGAATGGTGCGACAAGCAAAAAACATCCAGTCAGCGGCAGTCCTGTGGGAGAAAACAGCTTGTTGATGAGAGAAGTTGAAGAAGAATGGGAAGAATCATGCAAGCTAACAGGTGGACCACAAACTGGCAAATAACAGCGCATTAAAACAGTAGTGTGCAGAACAGCATCTCGGAATGCACAACTCGTCGGTCTTTGTCACGGATGGGCTATTGCAGCAGACGACCACACCGTGTTCCACTCCTATCAGCTAAAAACAAGAAGAAGCGGCTCCAGTGGGCACACGATCACCAACACTGGACAATTGAGTAGTGGAAAAACATTGTCTGGTCCGACGAATCCCGGTTGCTGTTGCGTCACGCTGATGGCAGAGTCAGGATTTGGCGTAAGCAGTATGAGTCCATTGTCCCATCCTGCCTGGTGTCAACAGTACAGGCTGGTGTCGGTGGTGTAATGGTGTGGGCAATGTTTTCCCGACACGACGTTAGGTCCCTTAATACCAACTGAGCAACGTTTGAACGCCACACCTTGTAGAATCCATGCCCCAAAGAATTCAGGCTGTTTTGGAGGCAATGGGGGGTCCAACCCGGTACTAGATGGGTGTACCTAATCACCTGTGGCCCTTGTTGGGCACCTTCCTATGTCATTAAGGCTCTAAACCATGGCAAGGAAGGTGCCCAACAAGGCCAATGCAGGCATGCCAGTAAAAACAGTGAATGGTGAACAGTAGAGTAGGGTAGGCTATATTCAGAGACTGGTACTAAAGATCACGTGAGAAGGCAACAAACCTTGTCAACATTATGGCCTGTCTCCATGACAATCGGTGGGACCCAAGTTATGAATCACAGGGCAGCCTGGTTTTGTGGTTAAGAGAATTGACTTTTGTAATTATTCAAGTATTATGTGAAATGTGCTGAGAACTAAAGCATTGGGTGTAACTTACCCAGATAATACTGTACAGTACATAGATTGTTGAAATGAGCCCCAGCCTCCTGAAATAAGCCAGATTGCCAGGTATGTTTTTTGTGCGTTGTGCTTCATGGGCCCACATGGTTTTAGATAATGCCTTGCATGGACACACACACGTGTATGCACACACACACAAACACACACACACACACACACACACACACACTATATACACACACACACACTCTCCTTTTCTCCCTATACACCAAGTCACTTGGCTCTGTCATATCCTCACATGGCCTCTCCTATCATTGCTACGCTGACGATACACAACTAATCTTCTCCTTTCCCCCTTCTGATAACCAGGTGGCGAATCGCATCTCTGCATGTCTGGCAGACATATCAGTATGGATGACGGATCACCACCTCAAGCTGAACCCTGGCAAGACGGAGCTGCTCTTCCTCCCGGGGAAGGACTGCCCGTTCCATGATCTCGCCATCACGGTTGACAACTCCGTTGTGTCCTCCTCCCAGAGTGCGAAGAGCCTTGGCGTGACCCTGGACAACACCCTGTCGTTCTCCGCTAACATCAAGGCGGTGACCCGATCCTGCAGGTTCATGCTCTACAACATTCGGAGAGTACGACCCTGCCTTACACAGGAAGCGGCACAGGTCCTAATCCAGGCACTTGTCATCTCCCGTCTGGATTACTGCAACTCGCTGTTGGCTGGGCTCCCTGCCTGTGCCATTAAACCCCTACAACTCATCCAGAATGCCGCAGCCCGTCTGGTGTTCAACCTTCCCAAGTTCTCTCACGTCACCCCCCTCCTCCGCACACTCCACTGGCTTCCAGTTGAAGCTCGCATCCGTTACAAGACCATGGTGCTTGCCTATGGAGCAGTGAGGGGAACGGCACCTCCGTACCTTCAGGCTCTGATCAGTCCCTACACCCAAACGAGGGCATTGCGTTCATCCACCTCTGGCCTGCTGGCTCCCTTCCTCTGCGGAAGCATAGTTCCCGCTCAGCCCAGTCAAAACTGTTCGCTGCTCTGGCACCCCAATGGTGGAACAAGCTCCCTCACGACGCCAGGACAGCGGAGTCACTCACCACCTTCCGGAGACATTTGAAACCCCACCTCTTTAAGGAATACCTGGGATAGGATAAAGTAATCCTTCTACCCCCCCAAAAAAAAAATAATAATAATAATAATAATAATAATAATAATAAAAAAAAAAATTGTAAAGTGGTTAACCCACTGGCTATAGGGTGAATGCACCAATTTGTAAGTCGCTCTGGATAAGAGCGTCTGCTAAATGACGTAAATGTAAATGTAAATCTAAGGTCTGAGTCCTAACTTCAGATGTGTAACTCAAATTTCCTTGCAACTCTCCCACAGATATCACTGCTGTATAATTTGCATGAAATACCTAGTTACACATGCATATTTTTTGGTTTAGGATTCCCTGACAAAGTAAAAGACATCCACTAATAATGAGGGGTCTATGCCTTATCTTAACTCTAAACAATGCAAATAGTCTGGGTAGCCATGATTAGCCGTTCAGGAGTCTTATGGCTTGGGGGTAGAAGCTGTTAAGAAGCCTTTTGGCCCTAGACTTGGTGCTCCGGTACCGTTTGCTGTGCGGTAGCAGAGAGAACAGTCTATGACTAGGGTGTCTGGAGTCTTTGACAATTTTTAGGGCCTTCCTCTGACACTGCCTGGTATAGAGGTCCTGGATGGCAGGAAGCTTGGCCCCAGTGATGTACTAGGCCGTACGCACTACCCTCTGTAGTGCCTTGCGGTCGGAGGCAGAGCAATTGCCATACCAGGCAGTGATGCAACCAGTCAGGATGCTCTCTGGTGCAGCTGTATAACTTTTTGAGGAGCTGAGGATCCATGCCAAATCTTTTCAGTCTCCTGAGTGGGAATAGCCCCGTCGATGTTCCACTACAGCCCCGTCGATGAGAATGGGTGCGTGCTCAGTCCTCTTTTATTTCCTGTAGTCCACAATCATCTCCTTTGTCTTGATCACGTTGAGGGAGAGGTTGTTATCCTGGCACCACATGGCCAGATCTCTGACCTCCTCCCTATAGGCTGTTTCATCGTTGTCGGGGATCAGGCCTACCACTGTTGTGTCGTCGGCAAACTTAATGATGGTGTTGGAGTCGTGCCTGGCCATGCAGTCATGGGTGAACAGGGAGTAAAGGAGGTGACTGAGCACGCACCCCTGAGGGGCCCCCGTGTTGAGGATCAGCGTGGCAGATGTGTTGTTACCTACCCTTACCCCCTGGGGGCGGCCCGTCAGGAAGTCCAGGATCCAGTTGCAGAGGGAGGTGTTTAGTCCCAGGGTCCTTAGCTTCGTGATGAGCACTATGGTGTTGAACGCTGAGCTGTAGGCATTCTCACGTAGGTGTTCCTCTTGTCCAGGTGGGAAAGGGCAGTGTGGAGTGCAATAGAGATTGCCTCATCTGTGGATCTTTTGGGGGGGTATGCAAATTGGAATGGGTCTAGAGTTTCTGGAATAATGGTGTTGATGTGAGCCATGACCAGCCTTTCAAAGCACTTCATGGCTACAGAACAGTGACAACTGGACATTGAAATGATCTCTATTGTGGCTTTATGATTGTCATAGTTATAAGATTGGTGCTAATTATCCGTTATGATTCCCTTCCGAAGGAGTAGGGTCATTTTCATAACATCTTTATGTGCATACGATGACAGGCTGCGTGTGTGATGCATCATACCCCCTTGTTGTTTTCATCATTGTCGATTATGTCTCTGAGACAGGGAACATCATTTAGAATATATTTGTGCCTCTGTCACTATTGTGAAAGTTCTTCAAATAGTTCCAAATGGTAAAACAATTAGTAAGGAATCTGAGGATTTTTCAAACTTTGTATCTAGGCTATAGATCAAGAAAGCATGCTCTCGTTTACGATTATACCAACCATTTAATGGTGGTGCATTTGGAAGCAGTTAGAGGCATTTATGTAACCACATAATAGCCACTCTATCTTACTAAAGGGGTTTAACACTCAATACTATTTTCTTTGCTGCTGGCTGACATAAAGGACATTTGGAATAAATAGCCATCAGGCTACTTCAATTTCTTATATTTCACGACTTGATTTCATGTTAAATACTGGTAATGTTTACTCACCCAGTTCAACAAGCTCAATAACAGTAATTAAGTCATTTAGATGTTGTCTTTTGTGTTATCATTGTTGTGTGATGATGATTAGGGTGATGATGATTATGTAGGGATACTAGTTATCAAAGGCTATTCGTAAGCAGCACCAATAACCTTTTTACTTCAGTGCTGATGCATGGATTTGTTTCTTCAAACTTTTCCCACAATTTCTTCTAGCTACACTTAGTTGACTATAGGGTTGATGCTGGGGCTGATGATGGTACTAGGTTAATACCTTTAGTGGTTTAATTAACAACCTCATCTAGCTACATTAATTACCACAAGAGGCTGCAGTTATAATATTGCATTATTCTGAGCCTGAAATATAGCCTGACTTCATGTTCATTGAAATGTCCTTGATCTGGTCTGTCAATTTGACCTTTTGACAACTGTTGTAAATTATTAACCACATGCTGCTTAACATTGTGTCAGAAAGTATTGCAAAATGGTTGAAAGGTGTTGATTCCTATTAATAGCAAGTGTCAAATTTGATAATATTTTCGATAGCGCAGTGTAGTTAATTATGCTGCAGATCAAATAAGATAAAACATGCGTTTTTTCCCTTGCGTAAAACTCAAGATTAGAATTTAAGCCTTAAGTATTTATGTTAATTAATGGCATTGAAGCGTGAAAATGGAAGTTACACGCCTGTAGCTCAAGTGAGGATTATGCCCAAACTCACGTTTTTTAGTACAAACAAATAAAAACATATATTTTTTTCACGCACGTCAGACTGTCAAACCAGCTCTTTGAAAATGTCATTTAAAAACTCAACCAAAATCTGCTTTCAAAAATATAGATTATTCTACTAATTTACTATACAGACAAATGTATTTTTGCCTCCTTATCATACTCGCTTCTCTATAATGGCGACTCAGCATGCAAGGACCATATAAGGACAATGTTTCATGGGCAGAAAAATTATCAAAATAATACAACTATAGGCTAGTCTATACAGCTATGTCTGCGTTTTCTCAGTCGTCCCAGATCTTTTTATTTAGGGTTTAAATTGGATAGACAGGCCCTCCATACTTTAAAATGGTGCATAACATTATGACGTTCTATTTAGTGCAACGTTTAATCGTCCGTGCGCGGTAGATCAATATGGTGAAGGTATATTTACACGGAAAATAGAAAACAACGTGAAAATGCCTAGTGTCCAAGAAGTGTAGGCTATTACAATACTGCAACCATGTCTGCTGTAAATTAAAGCATGTTGCTTGCATTTGCATTTTTGCAATTATTCAGTTCACAAAATGTAGGCCTAGAACACCTTTACAACAATGGACTAGGTTACTTTGATTAGCATGTATTGTGCACGAATCCTCTTTAGAAAACATAAATAGCCTACTATTAGGTCTTTGAGTTGTTTTTCATAAGAAAAATGTATCCGAAAGCCTCATTGAGGACTTAGACCTCATTGCGAAAGAGTGGCCCCTCTAATAAAACTGTTCAGCCGCAGACTTGAGGTGAAACGCCCAACCTGTCCCTGCACCAAATGGTGGTGCTTTAGAGATTGCAAATACTGTACAGGGCTGTTTTGACGTCTGGTTCATATTTGAAGAAACTGTTACTATATGGAAAGTATTCATCAATAATTCACCCAATGGTTCGTTGTTAGTGTCTTGTTTTCAGAATACTGATGCCATATTTATGTCCATTGTTCACATAAATTAAATCTAAAGTGTAGGGATCCAGCATTTTCATCAGGAAGAAAAGCTATAGGCTAACTGTCTTCTCAGTACTGAGGGTTGGGAATATTTTAGAATCAAGCCAAATGGGTCAGGCGCACAAACACACAAGGGGCTAAATGGGAGGCCATCGCAACACGCCATCTCTGCCAAGCGCTCAGGGATGCAATGGGAAATTACATTACATTTGCAAAGGGTTAGTATCCTGAATAATTGCCATTTATTTGTGTATTAGGAATTATTTGTTGTTTTTAAACATTTGTAGCATACATGATCAGACAGTTCTTGGATGTAAATAATGAATTGCCATAATAAATAAATAGCGGCATGTCTACGCACACAACCATATTGTGTTGGGCTGTTGGTTACTACTTATCACACTTTTAAGGCCTTATCATTCTCAAATATTCAATGCAGAACTCTTAAATTCCAGAGAGCACTTAAATTCCAAGATATGGTTTTGGTTAAAAAAAAATACAAATTTGGTACACATTTCAAAACGTCCAGGGTTGTTACCCTAATAGTCATACGCATGTCTAGTATCTCTGTTTCTAATCCACACACACAAGTCTGCCTGGCTACATGCACCTTTTTTTTGTATAAAACATTTTGGTGAGGCCTATTCATGTTTGTTGATGCATTATAATTACGCACGACAAGTTCTCCTCAATAGCTTTAGTACCTGCACGATATCATACTTATTCCACGATGTAGCCTAATAGTCTAAATTATTATTTCCCAACTGTATAGCCTACTGTATTCGCAAGTAACTCATACCAAATAAAGCTCGTTATTGTATAAATTTTTGGTTTGAGTATGTTTTATGGACAAGTCGTTTGAAATTGAATATATTACCGTTTTCAAAGCATTGGTAATACATTTTATTTTTCCCCCTAGGAAATATTTCACCTGAGTTTATTTGCACGTGTACACCACTCTTTCTATTGTTGTCTGTCCTGCGAGTCACTCCCCTTGTTAGTTGCACAATTACGCATAGTTAATATTACTCAGGTTACAAATCAATTTAGAAACTTACCATTCATTATTCCTGGATTTGGGTATAGGAAAATGCCTTTTATTTTCGTGGAGAACCGTGAAATGCACCGACCCCTTTGTGAAGTCATTATGAGCCTCGACAACTGGGCAGGAAGTTTGACAACAAGGGTTATTAAGGCATTTCCTGCGAACAGTAGCTGCTGTGCGCAAGTACAGTATGTGCCATTAGGCGGAGGCTTTGCACCTCTAGGAGCCAAGGCGCATGGCATCGACGCGGTACGCATGAGACATGACATTGCAGACAAACAGCATAACATATTGCAATCTCATCCTGCACTATTATTCAAGAGTAGTCTCAATATACGTTTGGAAACCGTAGAGCCACGATTTAATTCTTAATAAATGATTCTATAAATCATGTATTAATTGAGCATCTAAGGATAGCCTAGTCACTTGCCCTGTGGTCTGTAGGTCTATCTTTGATTGAAATGGAAGAAAGGTGCTGGTTACAAACGTTATATGGTATCTGTGTGCCTTGTGTGTTTGTGATGATGACACAGACAGAGGCAACCTTGAACTTGAGCATTTGCTCAAGGGATGGGCGGGTCTGGTATGGTCGGTGGCGGCCTAAACGGAGCCTTCAGGGCGGGCCAGACTCTTCACTTTAAACTTGGCCTTGACCTTGAGGGCCTATTCTGATCCCTATGTAAAGACTACTGTCTGGGGGTTGTGTGCGCGTGTGTGTTTGTGTGTGCGCGCGCGTGTGTGTGGTGAGGGTTGGAATGAGTGAGGGGAGGGGAGGGGGCTGTTGTTGCACTTAAATATTCTGGGTAGAGGCTAAAGATTATGGAGAGTCTTTCTGCCTATCCCATTTAAACACAATGTACAAATCTTGACTAATTAGAAGAATCAGACACTAGTTTAACCTATTTTTATTGTTTGAAACATTTTCATTATAGTTATATTGTTTGAAACATTGTCCATATCGCTGGACCTTGTGCGTCTCTCGCTGACGCAGATCAACCATTAGATGCATAACTGCGCCTTTGAGCTAAAATGTACATTTCGTTACCTGATAGCAATTCCAGAAGCAGATTGACATATGTTTTCATAAAACTAGATAACACCAGGCCTACCTTCAAAATGGCAGAGTCGGACGGGTAAATGACTTTTCATTGCAGCATATAGGCTACTTTTCAGATAAAACACCACTTTTACGCACACGAGCATTTGCACATTTGTGAACATGAGGTAGCTTTGAAAAAGCTATACGAGCAACCAGTAACAATTTACTTATTCATTGTGTTTGCCATGTCGTCCTCTAAAAACTATGTGTAGCGTTTCACGTATGGGCATAGCCTACACAGATTTTCCAAACCATGAGCCACTTCATGGCAGAATGAAAGCGTACTTTGCTTTTTTGAACCACTTCATGTCAGGTTTGTCATATAACACACATTAAACATTTACTTTAGACACATTTAGCTATATCTCGAATAATGGCAATAGGCCTATGCATTTCAGTATAAAATACTCAAATTCATAACTACAGTCATAACCACAGAAATAATGATTACACAAAAATATTACTCTGAAGTGCCTCAAAACCCCACTAAATCTATTTGAACTTCAGCCGTATTTTAGAAATCTTAAGACCTCCAATCCCGTCCATAAATGATCTTTACGCTTCCTTCAGTAATGTGTTTTTAGCCATGAACATTGAGCATTATATTCTTAAAGCGCACATAAATTACTATTAAACGTCCAAAGCACAGTTATTTTATTAAAAGGTATGCAATCTCATGTTATGCTTAAAGAATACTTTTATGACAACGATAAACTGTCTTCATGCATTTGGCAAGGACGATTATAAGTCTTTAAATATGTCCATAACCATTGGGAAATATTCAGCATTTTACATTATAGGCAAACGGTGTAACATAATCTTTTGGGTTTTGTGGTAAAATCTACATTAATAGTCATTTTGTGTGAAAGTAAAAAAAAATCTGTCTTAACAGTCTCCATTTTGAATGACCATTTCCCTTTGTGAAGCCTATATTATTTTTATGCAATCATTTAACAAAACAAGCAAACACTATTTTTCAAAGTAGGTTACATTATTACTAGACTTTTGTTGGAGTGATTGCCAAAGTGATTCATTCCCAGATTTTCTGCGCATTCAATAGATGTCATAGATAAATAGTCCTCATGCCATCATTGTATGACGTGACTTAACATAGGTAGTCCTTTTCAAGGTATTTGATTTAGATATCAATAATTTTAGGGGCTACATGCTCGTTGGTCTGCTTCCATTGGCCTTTGGAGAGCTAGGCGCATGGAGCGTTTGGGAAGCTTTATTCACCCTACAAATCCAGTACGAAATGCATGTAGAAAGGCTTTTGTACACCGTTTCTATTGTTATGCTGTGCTTCAGAATTGTAGTCAGAGGTTGAATTTGTATTATTTATTCGAGACGGTGTGTGTGTGAATGGAAACCGCAGAAAACACAACCATTGGTGAATAGAAAATGGCAAAACAATACGCTGAAGAGCATCTCGTGCCATTTTTCCAAAGCAATAAAAATAATGTATTTGACTGACATCCGCAACAAGGGCTTTGTTTTACTTATCACGTGGTAAGCTTTTCATCCAATGGAGATGCGCCATTCCATGTCTTGGTCCGTTGCGTCAATGCAGCTGTGGATGTAACCTGGTGTCCTACTCTGGACTTGGGTCTTTGAAACAGAATTCTCCGTCCGAATGGTGAGCGTGATATGACCACCTCCTTGGTCTTGAATCCTCGCTGGGCGGACACGGTTATGTTTGTGTATGAAAACAACTTGGATGAGCTGAACAAGAACATGGAGGGTCTGGTTGGTAGCGGAATTTCGCGGCCAACCAGTGCAGGAATCTGATGGCCCACTCCGCTCTGGGGGGTCACCCCTCTAGCCTGGTGCACAGCTCCGGCTACTCCGCGGTGGATGTATCGGGCTCAAGCTCCGGGGAACCAGGCAAACAGTGCACACCATGCCCCGCGGTCCCTCAAGGCTCCTCCACAGGTCCCACTACCCTATGGGTACTTTGGCAACGGCTATTATCCCTGCAGAATGGGGCGGGGTTCGCTCAAGTCCTGCACCCAGCCCAGCGCGCTCAGCTACTCTGCGGAAAAATACATGGACACCCCGGTCACGTCTGAAGAATACCCGAGCCGGGCTAAAGAATTCGCGTTTTACCACGGATACCCAAGTCCCTACCAGTCCATGGCGAGCTACCTGGACGTGTCGGTGGTGCAGACTCTCGGGACAGGAGAGCCCCGTCACGACACGCTGCTTCCAATGGACAGCTATCAGCCGTGGGCACTGACGAATGGCTGGGGCGGCCAGATGTACTGCTCCAAGGACCAGAGTCAAGCCGGACACCTTTGGAAATCTGCGTTGGCAGGTAAAAACATATGCTCTGCACACTGTCTTAGTACATTATTAGACTACTGTAATTGGACACATTGTGACACGGGTTGGATAGCCTATATGAGGCTAAATTAATTCAGGGCGTTTTCTAATGCATGATTACGCAATTTAATTACCCTTCATTTTGTGCATTAATCGCAAACCATCGAATAAATTACGATTTTCAATCCCTTATTCTATCGAACGTTTGGGCTGAATATTGGATTTTAATATGTGTCTCGGTATAGGCACGCACGTTCATATGAGCGACCATTTTGGTCGTTGTAGTCTTCACCGTTTTCTGAGTTTATGAATACCTCATTGTAGTGTTAATGCTTCAATATGTAGGCAGATATACACTGCCGTTTCTCAAAAACTCAGCATGGGTTATCCCTTGCAATGAGAAAGTCTGAATTATACAATTAAATGCACATTTTTTCAGACTCCAGTTTCTCTTTGTTGTCCATTACAGATGTAGTGGCCCACCAACACGATGGCAACTCCTTTCGTCGCGGTAGAAAGAAAAGGATACCGTACACCAAGGTGCAGCTAAAGGAACTGGAAAAAGAGTATGCCGCCAACAAATTCATCACGAAAGATAAGAGGAGAAAGATTTCAGCAGGAACCAACTTGTCGGAAAGGCAGATTACGATCTGGTTTCAAAACAGGAGAGTTAAAGAGAAGAAGTTCGTGGCCAAAGTCAAGACCAGTGCGCCGTAGACAGCCAGGCTTGAGCAAGACGATTTGGACGAGGGACATTGTTTTTGGTGTATGAACAAAAAATGAAGGAAAGAAAACGTCGACGTGGTACCTTTTTTGGATTGGGATTTGGTGTGCTATTTTGCCTGCGCAATTGCATCGCCAATTCGTCTTTTGAAAAGAAGAAATAAAACAAGAACCAAGCCCTCTAAAGACAATGTTTTAGGGGCCTGTAAATACAGCACTTGCCTGCTTTAATGTAACACTTACGTCTGCTTAACTGTTTAACTCGTGCTATACATGGAGGCATATATAGGCTATATGTTAGGTATGTCAATGTTGTTACTGCAGTAGAATAGGAAACGTATTATGCAATCATATTCCCAATCTATACTGTTTATAACGCTTGTAAAACAGTACTTATAAAAATATAGCGTAATGCTTAATAAATTGTTTTAATCCCAGTATGTTGTATAAATTAAATTTTACTTCGTGGAATATATGTGTTATATATGTGATTCTGTTTGCAAACCCTGTTAATATAGAGATAGTTAAAGATAAAATAGAATGACGATTGGAAAAAGTACATAACAGGGAAGGTCTAAGACCCAGAAATGGAGTTCAGAAATTCTAGTGCAATGGAAAGTTGCATTCAAACGGTTTATAGTATATTTGAAATATGAATTTTATGCATTAAGTTGCTGATGCATTTGACATATTATGCTCCATCATGAAAGCTGCATCAAAACGTTTATAAATACAACTTTTAAAGTGTCCATACCCTTAACAAATAATCTCATGCTTTTCATGCCAAATAACAGTCTTTTCGGGGCTCATGATTTTGGTGATGGGTAAAAGCTGCTTTGCCAAGTGTGCCAATATATTATTTAATATACTTTGAAAGTTGAAGGCCTGCAAACACAGCCATATTTGAAATGGCGAGCTATATAATGTGTTGTGTGTTATTAC
This sequence comes from Coregonus clupeaformis, assembly GCF_020615455.1. Lineage (NCBI taxonomy): Eukaryota > Metazoa > Chordata > Actinopteri > Salmoniformes > Salmonidae > Coregonus > Coregonus clupeaformis. The sequence goes on along the minus strand of NC_059226.1, from coordinate 38,524,644 downwards.
TTAGCCTTTCTTGTACCACCTACTGATGCTCGTTTTACTGCGTTTATTCATATTTTTGGAACCTTGGAAGTTTACGCAGGCCTAGGCCTATAGGCTACTTCAAAATATATATGAATGGCTTAGACAATATTGTGTTCATTGGTAGGCTTATTTACTTTTAAAATTAACACAATTACTAGCCTATTCAAACGTAAATCAGTCAAATACGGCTACAAAGGTTAAACTGACTTCAGATATAGGCCTTTATATGCAAACTAAAACAAATGAAATTCACTTAAAGCGTCAAGAAATTAGTTGCATATTCAATATTGGTTTAGTCTATATATCCTGTTCTAGGTGGATACGAGGAATGTGTTGATGTTCTAGAAGCAAAAAGAGCATGAGGCAACTGCAGACTTCCTTAATCCGTCCTTGACCTTGACCTTGAGTTTCACGTGCTCAAAATATCAGCAATAACTTTTGTTTCACGCTAATCATGAATATTTATACGGGGAAAACGGGGTGTTTCCATGTCCCTATGAATAGCCTATAGCCACCGTTAGGCTAGATCTGATTATCTTTAGTTGTCCATATCTCGGATGTACAGTAAATCTCAAACGTAAACAATATTTTGTGTCACTCTTGTTATGGAAAAGTCTCTCAAAGTAGCTTCTAGCTTTGGTGCCCCCGCACATGCTTCCCTTCGTGTTGAGAGGACCTCATAGTGGCTATCCTCCTGCGTAACTGTATGAAATATTATTCTCCGAATGTTCGCTCGTTTGGATAAGCAGATTTACGCACTATAATCTTTTTTACAGTCTTTTGAGACGTGATTTACGTATCTGTCCGGTTCCGAACAGTTTAATTGTTGGATAGTGAGCAGAGCTAAGGCGCGCTCCGGCTGCATACTGCACTTAACGCCGGTCTAGATTAGTCAGGGTGTAAAAGGTGCGTCGTTATTCAAAGGCTTTACATCATCACCTTTGCATCGTCCTGTTGCTTTCTTTTTGCTGTGCTCTGTTTTAAAGTCATTCAACACACCACATAGGCATGTATTTCTCTCCTTGGTGAAATATAGACACTTTTGGGGAATGTTGCCAATGGGGAAAATTTTTGCACAGCGACATTTCTGATGAAAACATACACTACCGACGCATTGATGAAGACGTAGGCGTACAATAATATGTGCCATATGTAGCCTAAGCAACGCTCAGACAGCCAGCATAGTCATGTAATAATAATAAACTACTACTAGCCACATAGTCAGAACAGTGTTCATATTCAGATTGTAGATTATTTCACTTTACCATTGATAAATTACGCTCTAACCTGGATTGGGGAAGTTTGCGCTTGGTATGGATTCTGACAGAATTTGAGAGGAACGATATCAAAGCCCATTCAACACTGTAGCTCACGATGCCAACGCTTCAGGTCGTACATTTCTTCTGCAGCTTTACGCATAGAGAGAAGACGTTTGGAAACCCGTCTGAGTTTTTTAGTATTCCAACCCAAACCCATATATTTTATGATATTATCCTGGTGCTACTCTCAGACCAGACATAATTTGACATACGAGACCAAAATGAGACGATAAAAACATGTGGAGCTATTAGATCTCACAGGCCTATTTCAACACAGCCTAAGGCGCTTGTCTTTTTTGCTGGTATAGAAACACATGGGCCTGAGTGTGCAGCTTTATGTGCCCCATAGCATTTCTATTCAGGTAAGGCTCAGTAAATAGCAATGCCTGCCATTTGAAACCTAATTTGTAATGTTGTTATTTCAGTTCCATTGTTTCAAGTACAATTGCATGATGTACTTTCCCCTCAGTATATCTTATTACGTTTGGGCATTAGACTAAATGATTATAAACATGGCCTATAGCCAATTCATGGAGATTTTGAATGGGCTAGTCATTTCTCAGTCCAGATTTCACGGCATGTGCAGTGCTGCTTTTCAGACCAGGCTAGACGTGTCTTGCACCTAACTGTGCTAGGCAATAAATGCCGAATACCCTTCCTTCCACCGCTGGTTAACATTGAACTTGACAAAAGCATTCTAACAAACGGCGCGTCTGCTTTGTGTTTACGTTGTGTTTTAATGGTAGTTCCTTCTCCCCCTTTAGAAAACGCACAATGTGAGCATCAAGCACGGAAGTAGCTTTCCACCAGCAATACAATAAGCTGCAAGTTTCCCTTATTTGAAATACCAGACCCTTATCATTAATTGTTTTACTCTTGACTAGTCAATTGTAATTGGTCGATATTTTATCAGTGTATAGTACATTTAGCCATTTCCCATTTCATATGGCCCACAGTCACTTCAAGGCCTTTAACGTGCATCTGGGCCTATCCAATTCTGGAGTGACGGATGATTGATGCTGTAGCCTATAGTTCCGCAGTCTTCACTGTGATCGTAATTTTGCTTTTGTCAATTTAAGATATTCTCACAACTCAAACGCTCAGGGACTTGAGTGTGCTTGATACCCAACTGCCAATACAATATTAGGGTTAGGAGTATAGCCTATAGCTTTGCTCACTATTCACGGAGGTGTAACTTTAAATGTAACCACAAAGAACAGCATGTCGTTGCTTTTTGAAGTAGGCCTACACTTCTAACAACAGATCTTATCATCATCACACAGCATTCCAACTCTGAAGAAAGAATGTGCCATTTCAACGTGTGACGCTCAAAAGGAATTTGTGGTTAGGACAGGCTATGTCAGATATTGGATATACATTTATGCTTTAATATTATAGTTAGGCCTACTTTACTTTATTAGATTTATTTGACAGGGACAATGTTTATGTCTGTGAAACTTGACGGGTATATGTTAGAAAATATAAAATATATATTTTAGTAGGCCTATTTTCCATTTTAGTATTTTCTCTGAAAATGAAAATATGAATTACAGCAATAGGAAAGTTACACCAAGTTAAATGGGGTAACGTAGTTTAATAATTGTTAACCTATTGAATAAGCTTAATTCTATTAAATGTTTTTGGACATGGTAACATTAGGCTTATTCTAGATTTGAGACATTCGGCCACTCAGGCTAATCTTTGAACCTCATCAGTGTGCTTTCAAATACGTTTTTTAAAAAATTTTATCATGGTAGATTGCTAATCTGTCAATCTGTTGATGTTAAAATATGAATATTTTGACATTGCTTTTGGTGGCATGCTTGAAGACAAGAAGGAGAGTCCAAGCTCTGTCACGCGATGACTTCCATGTCAATATGCCTCCAACTGGCCGTCCCAAGAGCATGCTTAATTTCAAGAATGCCAGACTCTTCTCTCTCAAGTTCACGTCCAGCCCCCCCACCTTTTACTACACTCTTTCCCTTTGCAGACTCCCCCTCCCCCTAGTCTGCATCGCGGACAGTCTTTTGTTACACGGTGGACTTTGCAGTTGAACTTGAGACATCTTGTAAACAATATGTAGTCTGGCCCTTGTCTGGACAGAGGTGGTCAATGGACCTGAGGCTCAAAACTTATCCGCTGCATGCAGGAGGAAGAGGAAGTGACTCTACACACCAGGCCTCCAACGATGCACCTAGAGATAGTGGTCAGCTTAGTCTGAGCTGTCTGAGCTGCAAGGTGACACATAGGCCTACATGAATGAATGAATTGAGAATAAGACCTGCATCCCCATATAAGCATTGTCGATATCTATTTACAATATTTTCAAAGATAAACAATAGATACATGTAAGAAGATATTATGGGTAAAGCTCATGGATAAAAATCACCACCTAAGGACACATTTAAAAAGGCACAACACTAATAGCCTAGCAAACTGTAGCTGAGTTAGAATTTCCCCAAATGTGTGCTTTTATAAAGAGCCTATAGATTGTATAAACAAATTATGTTTCTTACAACCACATCAGCTGGTGCCAACACTATTCCAATAGGTTATGAACTTTTGGCGGTACACGTGCTAAAGCTTACTTCCCATACAAGTGGTCAAATTTGTTATTTTGAACGGCTCACTATAATATGGCTACACCAAATTTTAGGACTGAAAACTCGGAGGAAATAACTGAAATTTCTTTTTTGTTGATGAGCAAAACAAATTGTTGGCCTAGCTCTGTATTACTAAAATGTAAATGTAAAAATGTATATATGCTCAAAAGTCACATAGACCTATCGTTTTCAACAACTTTATATGTTTACCCTATATGTATCCAACAGACTAGTAATATTAGTATTATAGGCATGTTAGCTCTGTAATAACTATTTAAAATTAAAAAAGCTAACAAGTTTAGGGCTATTCTATTGTTTATGTTAGGTCTGAATCTTGAATTAGTTATCTGCAATTAACAGTGATAAATGCATCCAAGAACTCTGTTTAAAAGTATATATAGCCACAACACTGCACAGTTAGGTGTCCAATATAAATGCAACCAATATCTCTGTTTTAAAACGTTTTATTTTATTTATTATTTTATGTTGCAGGTGTCCAATATTTATGGCTACAAACTTTTTGAATGTACATTTTACCATTAAGCTACCAAACTCCTAGCCAATAGCTGGATACAATAGCTGGATACTTACTGACATTACACTGAGAAAGAAGAGTCATTAAGATTAATTGATAAGGCCCTCATCATGTTAGGTATGTATTCGTATGCTATCATGTACCTTGGACTTGGCCTGCCTTTTGGCCATGCGCTAGGCTACTCAGTGTAGATCTTGAATCAGTTTATGTTTGTGCTTTATTTTATTTTTGTCGCCAGGGGAACTGAGAGCAGCGGGAGAGGTGTTGGTGTTGACAAACAGAAACACAAGTTGGAACTCTCGAGCGCGCTAATGAGCACCAGCCCACCCGCGCGCAATGGAACCACATCATAGCATCGTTCTGATTGAGAGGAAAAGCCGCCTACTTAAACCGAGATCAACATAACTTTAAGACTACGCAGTAAAATCACAAAATGTATTGGCATGCAACACACAACTCATCTGTGAAATTTTACGGGGCACTACAATTATGTTAACCTTATAAATCGGAGTTGTTTTTGGAAGGAAGTGATGGAATGTTCTGCATTGTGCTGGGCTAACTTGGTTCCATTATTTCCCCTGTCATTGAAATCATTTACGCACTGACCTCCAGTTGTAGAGTCTAGTTATTATGTTATAACTGTTAGCTACATTTTGATTTATTTAGCCCACGAATAATTAATTTCAATAACATTATGCTGAATGTATGATCAATAATCATATATGGCTTTACAGGTTAACTCATGGCCTACAATTACAAAAATCATTTTAGGCTATAAGATAGACTATTAATAGGCCTGTAGGCTTGATAAACATTTCCCAAGTCCTCAGTGTCCTTCGTGTATAGGACCAAATAACACAAACATTGTTATATCTACCATGTTTAATTAGGTAATTGTAAGCAACAACCTCCATCTTTCACCTTGACCTATTGTGTGGAGATCTCCTTAAAGGAATAGTTCACCCAAATTACAAAATGACATATTGGTTTTCCTTACATATGACAGCAATCCATGCTTTGGTTTAGTTTCCCTGGCCTGTTTCCACATGCAAATGTTTTAGCATTTGTGGCACAAATGCCATTCAAGTCATGGGACAGATATTAGCATTTTGTTCAAAACATCTAAAAGTGACTTTGTTGAGCTTCACAATCAATTTGAGATACTTTCGTATGATTTGGACATGATGCGCGAGAAATGCTAATATCGGTTCCATGATATCCAAGTATATCTGACCAAATTATGAAAGACAAACGTTGCAATTTTGAATTCCGTAAAGTGATTGTGGAAGAGGTGAAAAAATTATTGTTGTCTATCAACAATGACAAGCCACCGGGGTCTGACAACTTGGACGGAAAATTACCAATTTACTACTTAACAGCACTATCAACAAGGCAGGTCCTACAGGCTCTAGTTTTATCACACCTGGACTACTGTTCAGTCGTGTGGTCAGGTGCCACAAAGAGGGACTTTGGAAAATTGCAATTGGCTCAAAACAGGGCAGCACGAGCTGTCTGTTTGAACGACTGGCACACAGCTCAGACACACATGCATACCCCACAAGACATGCCACCAGAGGTCTCTTCACTGTCCCCAAGTCCAGAACAGACTATGGGAGGCACACAGTACTACATAGAGCCATGACTACATGGAACTCTATTCCACATCAGGTAACTGATGCAAGCAGTAGAATCAGATTTTTAAAAACAGATAAAAATACACCTTATGGAACAGCGGGGACTGTGAAGCAACACAAACACATGCATACACACACATGATAACATACGATCTATACACACGTACACATGGATTTTGTGTTGTAGATATGTGGTAGTGGAGTAGGGGCCTGAGGGCACACACTAATGTTTTTAAAAATGTATAACTGCCTTAATTTTGCTGGACCCCGGGAAGAGTAATGGGGATCCATAATAAATACAAATACAAATACTAATTTGTGCCACAAATGCAAAAACATGAGCATGTGGAAACAGTGCCAGTGAAACTAAACCGAAGCATGGATTGCCATACCTTGGCCATTGAAACCAATGTGTCATTTTGTAATTTGGGTAAACTATCCCTTGCCTTGCACACGCATTAAAATCTGACTCAGTACATACTGGATGAGAGGTGTAGCTAGAATCGTAATGAAAGGCGTGGATGTTTTTAGCAGCCCAGTGCACTAGCCCGCTGGCATCGCGTGGATGTGGTCCAGATGTGCTGGGCGGCGCCAGAGTGCAGAGGTGCCCTATACGAATCAGCAGCGTGTTAGAAGCCGAGGCCCAATTGACCTCACTCGCATTTTCTGCTCGCCGATTCCATATTTTGAGGGCCAGTAAAAAGGGAATTTTGTATCATGAGCGTGTGTGGTTTGTCAACACCTCACGCCAGACATTGCTCTCGGGGGCAGTGTTGTAGGCATAGCCTATAATGGACAAGTGTTGATGCCAGGTGTTGGAGTGTATCAGAGAAACCGCAGTTCACAAAATAGCCTGATATATTTTTCGTGGTTTTTGCATGCCGTTGTATATTTGAACGTTGTTCCAAAACAATAACACACAAAATCGTTAATAACCTATAGATTCGGTTAATTCATTCTCTACAGCCGTAATTGATCACATTTTTTTCGATAGACAACAGCTTCCCTGGTTATAAGCCCTTAAATTAGCCTAGATTGGGATACAAATTGTTGTAGGACTTCAGAATTGTGCAGGTCTAAGAAATATATAATGTTGTGACCTGTATTGTACCATGTAGCCTAAGTAACATCTGGTGAACAAAGTAAACGAATGCCATTTTTTTAAATACGAATTGTGTTACATGTTTGATCGACTAGTCTATTGCATTCCCATTTGGAGATATGAATCAGGCTTGCTGTGTTTGACCACTGATGCTATTCAAAACGTTTAGTGGTTCTGTGATATAAATTCTAAACGTAATATGCTACCAATTTCTTTATTTCGATAAGTGCGTAAACAAAGGCTAATTTAGCCCTATTCGTTCTAGAGAGAGAGAGACTCGCAATGCAAGCTTCAATATAACCAATCGATTAGCATTGAAAGTTGATGAACTGTTAATACATTTAGCCTGAATGTAGAAAACGATACTGCACACACACTTCTTATAATGAAAAAGCTTGGCTCCTGAAAGAGCTACTGCCTAAATACTGCAATGCCGGTTCTTTATGCATCCATCGAATTGTGCTATTTTTTCTTATGCATAGGCATCTGCTGTGTCATTTCAAATACCTTAGATTTCGTTAGAAAACATGTAAATACTGGGTTGTAATTTTGCGTTATAAAACATATTTGCTCTTATTGTCGCATTAAGTATTTTCTATCTCTAGAGGCTTTGATAGCCTGCTTGTTTATCCTGTTGCTTTTTAAACACGACAATAATATGCATTGTATACAATTCCGATATTGATTTTTGCTATTCATCTATGCCTTATCTTTTCAAATCTTGATTAAAATGTTGGATTTTATTTGGTCCTACGTAATCTATTCGGAACAATACAAGAGGATCAGATGAGAATGGTAAAAACGTATTTATGTATGGTCTAAGTTGTTCTTGAGTCGACCTACCTCGAGCTGAATTTCTCTCTTCGTTCCCTTGTAAGAAGTGCTCTACAACAATAATATATATCGAAAAAAGTATATAGCAGAAGCTTTCTTATTTTATGGATGTTTAATTGTCCTTTTTTGAAATACAAAATTGGATTTTGCAATTGAATACTCAAATCATATGGGCATATTTCGTTCTTCACGTACGTACGGATTGATCTTCATGAATCATTAATACTTTTTTTGGACATGAAGAACTTCAGGGGTTTCTCTTTTTTTTCTGTATGTAAATTGCAATTTTGTGCTAGCCTTGTTATGAGTCAGCCTACTCATGATTTTGTGCAATGTGATGCTTGATGATTGACATGACAAAGTGACTGCTTGTTGGGGTAGCCTAAGTATTTAAAATTGCTTATGCACTTCTAGGCTGCACTATAAACTTGTAAAATATAGTTGTGTTCAAATATGATTGATACATTTGACATGAATTCGCATGCATAGTCAAAGAGACAGGCACATTTGTGCAACATCCTTCTCTTCAGTAGGTCGGCTCTCTTCTGCCATCTAGCGTCGTTTTGAGTGACATGCAAGCAGATAGTTGCATTAAACTTCCACTAGTAGGCTACCCATGAGGTCGGTGGAAGAATTTTCATTCAAGGTGATTGTGCACAGACCGCACTCACAAACCAAATTCACAAATCTTTAGATCGGGATTTGACATCAAATAGAATAAGGAGAGTTATAGAAACTATACTTTACACAGACAAAAGCGAATTTCTTGGTTTGTCCTCTTTCACGGTCACTCAAGGTCAAACGAGATCTTGAAGCGAGAGCCTCTGATTAGAGAACGGCCTAGTGTTTTACGATTCCGAAAAACCCGGCGGTCCTTCCCAGTGACGACATAGGCTGCTCGTTTTACAGGAAGGCTCTTTATTGAATTGTTCTCGCTCTGATAGGCACCCGGGACATTGAGCGTGTGTTCCCCATCTTAATTGTGTGTCGGAGGCTATAGAGTCACTGAAATACACAACTATAAAATACTTCACCCTTGTCCAATGATCTAGATTGGCTGTCACCAAATATATATGAATAAAAAATAAAACTCAGGAGGTATTGGAAAATACTTCTTTGCATTGTGCAGTTTTGGTTCCATTTTGAGAAGTAGGTCTATATGCCTACATGTGTTTTTCATTATTTTTGAATTAATCAACTGGCTTAGTGGCTTCGTTATAAATATCAACGTTAGTCAGTCCTAGTAGTATGTAATTCATCCATCATGATATCACGGGTTGCCTATCGATCATCTTTACTTGTCGATGTACGATTGCTTAACACAGGTGCTGGTAGGGCCTACTGTAGGTCATGGACAGTAACACAGTGTTTAATTCTTCATAATTCTTCATTGATGTTTAAGTGTGATGTGCTTTTGATGCACAGAGACAACACTCTGCCCAACAGGCTAAACATGACTAAAACACAGTTTCCATTCAGAATGCAGTTTATTAGATATTGGGTCCTTTGTTCAAATGAATAACATGTACATGTAATATACTGCATGCATGATGAGTAGGCAGAGTGGAAACCAAGGGAAATACTTTATGAATATGCTTATCTCAGCATGTTTGTTCCATCACTGGCTTTTTCAGGCTGAAGTAATAACCAATCAATGTCTCCGTCTCCTGGATTCCAGAGGGATTGTGAATAATGGTTCATAGTGGACCCATCATTGCATCTTTCTCTCCCACTGCAGAGGGGCACACCAGAACAATACATCTAACGGCTGTGGACTGATAGAGAGAATGGAACAACGATGGAAAGAAGAAGATTTTTGGTTGAAATTGTGGGTTGAATTGAAAACCATCTCTATTGTGGTCTGATATATCTACATGTTGGAAGAGCGACTCTGCACAGGGTGTCATTGCAAGATTTTGACCATATTAATTTGATTAACATGCTAATTGCAAGCAGACCATCCAAATCATCAATGTTTGGGCCAAAAGTGTGTACGCTAGTCAGCCCATCGAGTGACAACACATTCTGTGATGTCTGCTTTCAGCATTTTTTCTCTGTGTAAAACAATGTTTGGTTGTTAATCTCTGACAGTCACTGACAGTCACTCAATTAGCCATGTCAGCTTACAATTTTTAGATTGGTAAGTTAGTCTAGCGAGTTATGTAAACTTGTAGTAATCATAGCCGAGTACCGACCGGGCATGCAGGGCACGTGCCCAGGGGCCCTGACCTCCAGGGGGCCCCATTGATTTTGTTAGTCACTCTCACTCATGGCATAAGTCATGGCAAAATGTGTAGAATTGCAGGAAATTCACTTTAAAATGTACATTTTTCTCTCCACTGTCACATAAAATGTTGCCGTAGGGGGACCCCCAAAACAAATATCGCTTAGAGCCCCCAAAAGGCTAGAACCGGCCCTGGATGGAGTAGACAAACACATTCTGTGATGTGTCTGCTTTTCACATTTGTTCTCGTGTAAAACAATGTTTGGTTGTTAATCTCCATGGACAGATGCTTGCATTTTTGTATTTATATTTTGTATTTTCTGTAATGTATGTAATTCAGGGCTCATCTGTAAAAGAGACCTTGGAATCAGTATGACTCCCTGAGTCACTTTAATAATGTTTACATATCTTGCATTACCCATCTCATATGTATATACTGTATTCTATACTACCATATATTTATATATTCTTATTCCATTCCTTTACTTACATTTTGTGTGTATTAGGTTTTTGTTGTGGAATTGTTCGATATTACTTGCTAGATATTGCTGCACTGTCGGAACTAGAAGCACAAGCATTACGCTACACTCGCAATAACATCTGCTAACCATGTGTATGTGACCAATACATTTGATTTGATTCGATTTTGATAAAATGAAGGTTAAATAAAAATAAATACAGGAGTCAAAGTTAGGCAACACTGTCACCTTCTGGTCATAGTATAGTATTGCACACCGAAGGCAGACGTTTTCTCCAACAGTCCAGACTAATTTAGTGGGTTTGGTTAACAGTATTTCAACTCAAAGTATTAGTGCAAATAGTGCAGATTTTTTTTTTGTCCATATATTCATGGGATAAATAAGATGGTTTCAACAAAATATAAAATAGGGAGCCATTTTGAAATACACAGCATATTCATAGGAAATACTTTTAGATTGAGAGCATCTCTTTTTGATTGTGCTAATTCAATGCAAATGATATAATTAATCCATTCTTTTGAAAGGATAACTCATCATGCAATACAAATAATTTAAAGCATGCTGTTCTGAAATCTATTTATAAACATGCAATTAAAAGCAACAAAAGCAGTCTTCTATACAATGAACACCCCACTACCAAGAAGCAAGCGGCTTAATAATAAATCAATAACAAATAACAATCAATTTACCCGTCCTCTTCTCATGCGTCTCCTCGTTTTCGACTTATGACAATAGTAGTAGTAATAATAATAATAATAATAATAATAATAATAATAATAGTAATAATAATAATAGTAATAATAATAATAGCAATAGCAATATTAATAATAGTAATAATAATAATAATAATAATGATGGTAACAATAATAACGATGATCCTTAAAATAACAGACAATAATACTACTAACAACAACAATACTCTTATTGTTGTTTTTAAAATGTAATATTTATCACAACAATACAAGTATTAACAATCTAATGGGTATGTATTTGTAAAGATAGGCGAAATGTAAAGGTTGTAGATGCAGGATATTGAAATATCTCGGTCCTTGCAGAATGTTGATACTTTGTTTAAGTTCCGTTTGAAAATGATTAAATACATAGCACTATAGTATATGATATAATGTTCTTAATGTGTGAAACGCCCTGCATTACGCACAAGACATATTCCGTGTTGTTTAGTTTTCCCCCTCCTATTTCAGCTTTTTAAATATAAAATGAGGATTCCATATTATTATATTGAACGACTACTCTGCACTTCCATTCATGGGTTAGATACCAAAATGGTCATCTGCCAGATAAGGCTTGTTAAAGTTCAAATGTGCCATTCCATTTCTGGTTTATGGCACAGGAAACGTGTAATTGTTAGCAGAACTTGCATGTGGGTTTGTCCATGTCCGTATGTCCCAAAGTCAATCACTTACTGTAGTTCCCACTGGGCACGGTCGTCAGTTTAACGTGTAATTTTGATTTACATTTTGGTTGAGTTGTCAACTAACTTGAATTTAACGCGAAATCAACAAAACATGTCACCATGTCATTGGATTTATGTTAAAAGTTGGGTGAAAAAAATATGAAATTCTCTTACATTGATGACTTTTTGCAAATCCAAACAGTTTTCCACGTTGATTCAGCGTCATCACATAATTTTTTTAAAAATTGTAATGACTTGAAACAACCTTGATTCTACCAGTTTTTGCCTAGTGGGTTATTTCTCTTGTCTTTTGCACAGAGGATGCTAGATCTATTTCTAGATAGTCTTTCAAAAGTGTGCCGCTGAAGATTTGTACAGTATTGAACGTAAACTTTCAGTTCTATTGCGTGACTAGTTGAAACGAAAATAAACAGAGGAGATTCCGAATTTTGAAAAATTGTGAGGTAGGTAAGCACTCTTGAAAATATTTGAAACTCCTATTGTCATTATTTGCCATAGCCTGGCCATGGGCCTAGCCTACTATGCTATACGAATTTGTTCAACCCTTTACCTACGAATAGGCTACTGATTTCGTCTATACCAGACAAACAGGTATACCAATACCTGTGTTGGTAATTTGGCAAATGCCCCATGCTGGAAAATATTGACTGGTTTTCTGTTGAGGAATTTAGATTATGCCAAGTGAGTAGCACATAGCCTATGAATAGCCATTTCCAGTAATGTAGCCCATGCACTCAACTCTTTAGTGCACGTGGTCGACCTTCCAACCTCGAGGTTAGACTTTTGCATTGTGCTGATTATAAGATATGCAAAACAGCTCGTTATAATATGGTTTAGTTCTACTAATGCACTATTCTACTATTCTCAGCAAGCAATGCACTCACAATTCTATTTTCATAAAAACCAGTCGTTTTTATAGAGATAACGACTCATGCATGCATGGACAGCCCCGTTGGTTAGTCTTTTTTTTTAAAGCCCAGCATTCCAGCTTTGAGAGGAAATATCTGCATAAGATCGATTCCATTACCTTCCAGAGCAGCGGCATAGTATTTAGAGCCTTTCTCAGTTGTAAAACTTTATAGCAATCTGGGGGCTCCGTAGTCATGGATACAGTTATACGAGTTTAACAGATGTTCGTCTCATCATTTGGAGAGCAATTATTTGTGATTATGAAAAAGGAATGTTAGGAATATGTAAATTGTCGTTCCTTAGTTGCACAAAAAAAGTTGGGGCTAGAATCGGGCTTTGCCTGTAGGATAGTTTTCTATCTGGTCTCCTAGGACATGGCGGTCATTCCAAGTTTCCCCACAAATGTTTAATTGCTTTAGTGCAGCCCGCCAGACAAAAAGTAAACAGCCGCGTGAGACTGGTGTTGTCAACCTCAAAACTGCAGTGTCTGGAATAAAAACGAGGCCAAAGGCCAGTCGGAAACTAATGGATTAGCTTTTGCAAAGGAAGATACAAATTCGTTTGTTTTTGGATCAAGAGGCCTATAGCTTTAATCCAATTATGTTTGTCATACGTCAACATCCTCGAAGTCTGGTAATCTTTGGCTACTTTGTTGAGTGTAGTTTTACTGTAGGCGAATACGTCTTCCCATAGCTTATTGTTGTTATTGACTACCTACTTGCACCATGCCATATGCATCAACGTGATTATTCTTTATCATCCCATGGGGCAGGCTTTACTGAAAAATATGGAAACACAGTTCATCCCACGAGGCTACGTGTGCAGTGCAAGTTAAAGCTGCATTGAATGATGTAGCGTAGGCCTGCTGTAGAATAGTTAAATTATATAGAATATAAACAATTTAAATATAGGTGATGCTTTTAAAGTTGTATAGACAGACCTATGTTAACGACAGTTTTGCAGGCCTGTGCAATACTAACTCAGTAGCAAATGGTCGTTCTGCGCCCATGCAAACGTTCTATACAACCTTTTACATCTTTCTCAGTTTTAAAGTGGTTTTCTTCTAATATAGGCCATATTTCCCCTCAGACACGGTGCTTATGTATTCTTCTGTCGGACGTCTGACCTTAACATGTGTAAGCTAATAGCCTAATATTTTATGATAAAGTCTTTCAGTTTGCAATAGTGCTTTTGTTGACAATTACCTGCAACGAATCTGTCATTTCTATCAGATTGAATCTATCGGATGGACAGCCGCAAGGGCCTATTGTTAACGAGAAAGACAATTATGTGTTACTCTTTTATGTTTCTTAGCTATGTGTTTCATATGTAGGAAATATGCTTATAGCATACGGACCTTTAAGTTTAGATCAGTTGGCTAGTCTATACATTTTAGTGAACTGTAAGCATTAGGCTACATTATTTTGTATTAGTTGCACGGAGTCTTTGTTGTCTGTCCAAAGCCAACATATGGTATTAGTTAGCCTGTAAATGCAGTCAAGAAAGGTGTATAATCCTCTAGGCCCTACAAATTCACAATATTATATCTGTACCCAATATTCAACGTGGCATAAGCTATTCGATTGATTCAACTGTACAGCGACATCTGGAGGCCACAAAGGATGTTTGCTCGGGGAGACTTCCAAACCTTTCTGATTTCCCTTTGTTTTAGTAACCTCGTTTTTAACTATAACCTTTACATGCATTCAGCAGTATCTGTATTCTCTGTCAGTTTTCAACATGCACAGTGTCCCTTAAATCTTTTTTTTCCATCAAACTTTCACCTCAATGCTGTAGACTACTCCATTGAGTGGACCTTGTGGAATGAAAACTAGGCCTGCCTATTTAGGATGCATACTTGGGCACCAAAGAACACTTATAGTTCTATCGTTGAGACATACAGATGTTTTCACTTATTTCTAAATTCAGAATTTACGCACGTGTTTCGAAATTAAACATACCTGCTATGCCAGCTATTTTCTTTGGCCATATTGCCTAATGCATTAAAATGTTGCCGCTCAAAACATACAAGACTATTACAACTTGAGGCTTAATTGTAACCCTGATTATGGGCCATGACATTTACTTTCTTGTAATTTCAAACATGTAACACTAGATAGCCTATATCGAACCTTATACAGTTCGTTTTTACTTCAGCTCGTTCAGCTCGTTCGTGTGCCCACAATAGGCCTATCCTCTACCTACATATGAAAGACAGTCCTGCATTAAATTATTGTTTTCATTCCAAACTGAAGTGTCTATAGGTGTGACTGAAATAATACTTTACATAAATAAAGAAAGCAGTTTCATCACTTTTTAGAAATGTGTGTGAGGGGTACTCTACATTTATTTAAAAATGACAACAATTGTAGATTTGCAATGTGTTGCTAAGAAGGTAAGAACATTATGACTATTGCTGTCATAGCTATAGGCCTTAGTTGTTACTATTGTTATCATTATTGTATGATTACTAAACAATACAGCGTTAAAAATAAATGTACACGCTGGCCTTATATAATTTATCCATAGTTGGAAAAATGCAAGATTGTCTGTAAAGCTGGGGGGTTTATTATGTACAAATCATAAACACAGTTTACAGAATATAAATAATCAACAGCGATGACTCATTAGGTTATAAAGAGCCATGGCTGAAGGTACTGTATATAACCTGTACTAAAACACAAATAAGTGTGTGATTGTACAAAGTATGAAGTAATTATGTTTGTGCATAAAGTAATAATGTCTGTGCGTAATGATGTAAGTGATACGCTATTGCTAGACGTGCATTTGAGCTAATAACTCTTGTAATGTATTTGACATTGCTGCACATTTAAAGGCATAAATCTGACTGATACATTTGCCATTTTAACAAGGGATTGTAGCCGACACGAAACGCTGCTTAATTTTGACAACAGATTTGAAAGCTTTAATCTTATAAAATCATACACGTTAGGAACGCATATGAATATGCTCATACAGCTTGGAACAGAGGCAAGCCAGGTGTAAATATATTATTAAACCGAGTGAGTGAATTACACACTGTGTCCAAAATATAATTTAATGCAGATATTCCATCTAGCAGTGAACAACACGTCAATCTCTGCCATTTTGAAAACAACTCTGCTACTTGCATTGACACATTGGCGATATGCATTTAATTTAAATTAAAGGTAAGCTAAGGCTATATGACAATGGATAAGAAATCTGCAAACTATTACAGAAATCAATTAAACATGAAGTTCTGGCAATAGGAGATTTAGGCACTTGAATCAACCAGCGCCGCAAGGGGAGGAGCCTGCACGTGAACCCCAGACGCTATTGGGTCCCTTGCTGGAAGCTGCTCGCCAGATTCTTTTCGCCAAAATATGTCCTAGCAATGTCATGCTCTGAGAGATCCGTTTTCACGGCGTCCTTGGTTAACTCTTTCGTGGACTGCCGTCCAAAGGAACCCCCCTCTGTCGCCCACCCTCACCAGCACGCCGCCCGCTCTGACCCAGACTGCAGAGTCCCAAATAACTGGGGTTCCGTGCCAAACACGGCCATACCCGGAACAATGAACCAGCACCAGCCGTTGCAGCCGCAGGAAGCAATGGCTCAGCCTCGACACCAATACCACCAGGGAGTACTGAACTGGGACGAGCCACACTTGAGCCCGGTCCGGGTGCCGCAGGTCAGTGCGTGCCCTTACAGCGCGTCAAACAGAAAAGAAGACTCCTCCTATTTGCTCCTGGAACCGGACAACCACTCAAAACCGTCACCGGACGTGTCTGCCTTCACCAGACTAATGTCAGAGATGGGCTCCATGACGGGCGGTCCTGGTCCAATTCAGGGCTACTTCCGCCCGGAGCAGTCATACTCGGAGATCAAAGTCCACGAGTACAACAACAGCGTGCACCGCTTGCCCACCGCCAATCCACCGCGCGCTTCCCACTCAGACTCGCGCCATTTGTCACCTGAGCTTCCCTGTGCTGCCATACCCAGACACTGACATCAAGCGCGTTATTGATGACTTAGCGCTGGGCAGCAGTGAGTGTCCAGCCCAGAGAAGCGATAGCAGCAGCATCACCACCCTGGCCAGCATTCAGACCAACACGGAAGACTTAGTCATAGGTTTACGGCGAGACAAGCCCCCATCAGACTTACCCGAGGGCGATAAATGTCCCAGACAGGAGACGCAAGGTGGGTAAATGGAACGAAAATGAAAAAAGGCTCTGAAAAGATAGAACGCGACCATGGCAATAGCCACAGGAAAACATGATCCCGTCAATCGAGACAAGGTGATTTTTTACGTTAAAGGGAAGAGCAAGGAGAGGACAAAGGGAGCCATTGCTCAAAATTAATTTATTGCATCGAATTACCCTCGCCAGGCTAAATTGCACGCAATTTTACTGTGCGCTCTTTTGAACATCAAAACAGCGGAAGTCTCCTTTGTGTTTAGGGAAAGTTAGCTAGGTGTAGCCTACAATTGACTGTGGGCCCAGGTTTATGTGAGGGTAGGCTATAACCGACTGACTCAGTCTCACAATAAAATGTAGGCTAAACCTAATGCTAGCTGTTGCAATGCTAGATGCTATAGCTAACATGTATTATAGTTTCGTAAAATGAGCTATCTAATTTAAAAAGGGGATCATATAACACGGACGTTAACCAATGAGCCAGATATTGACATAGCTCTAGTCAGGTTGTAAAGTCATTATACATGGCAATATTTGGCATTGAATGTTCAAATGACGCCATTTTGTTCAAAATAATAATTTTCTGTACAACTATACCATGTTTGCCAATGGTAAATATCGAAATAAGTTGTCCAACTGCATTTAGCATACTACGAATTGTCATTGTCATTATAGGCCTAGTGAAACCAATTAATGGATCAACAACAACCCATTTCTACTTAAGATGTCTCAATGTATTTGTTCATTTTTTTCTGTGAAATCTTCTGATTTCTATAGCCTACTCAGAATAGAGCTTTGTCATATAATGATTTATTGAGTAGGCTAGCATCATTTAGCCTAACAATAGCCTATGCCTCGCTAGAAGGCTACACACCATTCACATCATCTGCTACATTCAGATATACTGCTACATAGCTTTTTGTCCATTTGCATATTAAACATTGGAAAATATTGAGATTTGTAAAATATTTGATGCAAACATGGGCCTAGCATCGTTTTTTGTTTGACTTATGGGTTGCTAGACAAATGGACTTTACTCCAGTAGGCACGACATTCGTTCAACTCAATAACAGAATTGTAAGAGCTATTCCTATCCCTCTCCTATGCATGTGTAGTCCTACATATTTTCCATTTGTCCTTTTGATAATAGTTTGTTCTTTTGATAATACCCTATTCACGCCCAAGTAGAACGTAAGTCGTTTTAGCTAAGGCCTACATGATAACAAACCCTGCATTTCAGAGAACTACCAGAGAACTAGCAATCAGTCAATTAGAGGAGAAAATAGAACACAAAACAGTTGTGCTACCTCTATCTCTCTCTCTCTCTCTCTCTCTCTCTCTACACACACACACACACACACACACACACACACACACACACACACACACACACACACACACACACACACACACACACACACACACACACACACACACACACACACACACAGGGGGAGAGAGGCATGTCATGTGACATTATATCCCGCCATAAACTGAAATTCTCAGCCAGGCAATGCCCGCGAGAGCATTATAGAAATGTGCATATCCTGGAACAAAGAATTCGCGCTCTGCCAGGCTACCACTAAATACATGTTTTGTCTTGTTTTGACAGAGGATGCAACATTCGAAAATGATGCATCCTGTGGATGGCTGTGGGCGAAGGCGGGGAGAAAGAAGCGCTCTCCTTACACCAAATACCAAACCCTGGAGCTGGAAAAGGAGTTCCTCTTCAACATGTATCTGACTCGCGATCGCCGCCTGGAGATCGCTCGCAGTGTCAACCTCACTGACCGTCAAGTCAAAATCTGGTTCCAGAACCGCCGCATGAAGATGAAGAAGATGACACGGGAACACAGAACCAGGGACACGATCACACATTTCCCCATCTGATTCCTCACGAACATGGTGCGCAGAGACAGGCCTACATGGACATGACTGAGTGCAGGAGCACGGGATGATGCAACGTCAATAATAGGATGGACCGTATGCTGAAGGATGTGGCAATAGATGCCCTGATCGTAAGGATGAGCTGGATGAAAGTACTATCTATGTCCTATACACTTTGCATGAGGATATGGTGTCTCTTACCGGTTACACTTGAGTTTTTCCATGAAGGAGACATATCGGGGATGCTTTTTCTTTCTCCATACCCCTGTCCCGCAACACTCTTCATAAAAGCACTTTATTTTGATTATTATTTAAACAACTGTCTTGTAGTTGTTTCTTGATAGCTCAATAGAATGATTGCAACGTTGCTTAATTGCTTTTTTTTGCCAGACATAGGCTACTGTCTTGAATCGACGACTATTGTTTACTAGTCTAGGCTATGGGAAGCCAATTTAAAAGGATCACTTTATTTATGACCTGAGCACTATTTTATTTATTTTCGGACGCAATTGTATTTGTAAGACACATCTTTACAGCTCTGAAAATGTGCACCAATAAGCACAATATTTTGAACTTCAATTTTGTAAAATAGGAACGATTTAAAACATTATTTATTGTTTATACTGAGTCCTTTTTAAACAAAGGAGTTTGATTACAATAATGCATGATTGAATGTATGAAAATACTTATTTGTTTTCTAAATGAGAGCATTTGAATAAAAGGTTACGCTTTCCGTGATATAGGGAAACATTTTCTTACGCACATGAGCCCTTGACGTTCCAAAAGGCAAGCCTGGGATAGAATATATATTTTGTCTTGTATTATCACTTTCTAAGCTAATGTTTGTCTTGATATAGTTTCGCCTATCACTTTTGCTTGAATAAATATTCCCCAGTTCCCAGTATTTCTTAGTTTGCAACTTCGATATGTGTAGATAGATGGGGAAAAACACACGGCTGTCATACAGCTGATGAAATAAATAGTTTTTTCCCCATTACATTTAGTGTAATTCGGTACATCCCATTGCAACCATTTCTAGTTCTAGACACCTATTACCACCCTTAGCCCATCCCTCTTCCTAGTAGCCTTCTCCTACCAGGTCATATGAACTCCAGTAATGTCATTATTCTACCTGTAGTGATGATTGTATTTGCTGTAACTATTATTATATTATTAGACTATTATTTGTGGTTTGCAGTAGCCTACTTGCATGGTGTAATTTCCTTATCCTAACAAGCAATGTCAATGCATATATTTGGTTTCTACAAGGTCTATTTTAAAACAATTTAATCTGATTTAGGAGTGATTCATTGTAAAACGAATAATGTTGTTTAATACCTATTTTTTAATACCTACTTCTATCGTGTCCCCTTAACTTTATTTCCCTTTTTTCACTAGCTGAGTTCGGTGGCCACCATTTACTGTAGCCTATCTTCTGTTTTTTTTCATTTTTTTTTGTTTTCAAAAGCCAAGTTGCAGATGCCAGATTCCGCTGCTGATTTGCGGGTTGTCAGGCCAGTCTTTAACGTCCTCCGGGAACAGTGTAGGCCTACATGCATTCCACATAGAATGTCCTCTTATTTTTTTACTTCCAGGTTGTTAGAGATTGGTCGAGCTGGAATTATGATATTGTCTGCTGCATTTATAGGCTATTATGCAAATAAATAAAAAATATTTATTGCCTAATGCCAGATCATCATGATGACCACTGCACGTAAAAAACGAATAACGTGCGTGTATTTAGATTCATTCGACGTTATTTACGTTATCTATGGTTTCATACTGCATGGACTTTCTCTGATTATTGCTTGAATATGAAGATTTGATGGAAAACACATGCCGCAACTTCCCCACACTGGACATACAGCTGTTGGCCTTTTGTCTCAAAAGGAGACTGTGTAGCGTCTCCTGCTAGCATCGCCATGTTGAAGAGCGCACCATTTTAGTGACACTGTCTGGGCCTCCCGGTTTTATCAGGGGCAATTGACAGGAGCATTTATTGTAGGCTCAGGAAGTCAGGGTAGTGGATGTGTCCCAGGGATTATATTACTGTACTTTTCACTACAATATTATTGGCTGCTATTGTGGCTAACAAAGACGTCCTAACGTGCGTTATAGGCCTTTTCGTGCATGATTGAGGCATGGGCATGCTACTTCCTCTCCTATTCTTTATTCCTACTCTATTGTTTTATAACTGCTGATCACTTTAGTAAGCTTGTGTATATGGAATAAAGGATACCGTTAAAAAAAAAAGTGTTATTCATATAGCTGAACGAGGACTAACGTTTATGGATGGTCACCCACGGTTATAAGGTATGGGAACTTGTCCAGCGGCTCAACCAGGTTCTCTGAAGGTCTTTGAAGAGAATATGTGAGACAAAGCTGTTGTGTGATTTAGGTAGTTTCAAGTTGTTGGGCTGGACGCGTATCACAGGAACCTGAAACTACCTGAATTACTCCAGTACTGCACATCAACGTCCGTGCGTAATGGACGAATGCAACAACAAAGAGAATGCGCCATTTCCACATGTCTGCGCACTACCCTCCATTTTGTAATTGCACACTAAAAATGTATTCAATATTATCTAAAAAAAAGTTGTTGTTGTTGACATGTATTTCACTCCGAAGAGTCAACTTATTGCACATGGGCGTGTGGAGAGTTAAATTGCTAATTTAGGCCTCCCCCAAAATGCCTGCATACACTTGGGTGTGATGAACGCTTCTTCTAATACAATACATTTTATGAAGTACAGCACGCCCAGACGCCGTAAATCATCTCCATTAAAAACACCAGCACTGGGCTCTACCTCATATTCACACCAGCTTGTTTTTACTTTGCGTCAGGGGCAAGGCTTTCATATAATTTGCAGGCCATTTAATAGCACATTAACATTTACCGTCTACAATACATTTTCTAACTTCTATCCTGTGTCAACTTTGTAATACAAGACAAATATCATTCACAATTTATTTGTTATAATAATTCTGCATTGTTAACACGAACTTTTCAATAAACTTCAATGAACAAAAACAAACTCTGAAGCCATATATGCTTTTGATAAATCCGTTTATTTCTTACAGATAAATGTTACAGCATTACCATTGATGGTATGTACTGTATATAAAGTGCCTTCAGAAAGTATTCATACCCCTTGACTTATTCCACATTTTGTTGTCTTACAGCCTGAATTCAAAGTGGATGAAAGAAAAAAAAATCTCACTCATCTACATACAATACCCCATAATGACAAAGTGAAAGCATATTTTTCTAAAATTTAGCAGATTTATTGAAAATCAAATACAGAAATATCTCATTTACATAAGTATTTACACCCCTGAGTCAATACATGTTAGAATCACCTTTGGCAGCGATTACATCTGTGAGTCTTTCTGGGTAAGTCTCTAAGAGCTTTGCGCACCTGGATTGTACAATAATTGCACATTATTATTTTTTAAGAACATTCAGTGTTGTCTTGGTAAGCAACTCCAGTGTATATTTGACCTTGTGTTTTAGGTTATTGTCCTGCTGAAAGGTGAATTTGTCTCCCAGTGTCTGTTAGAAAGCAGACTGAACCAGGTTTTCCTATAGGATTTTTCCTGTGCTTAGCTCTATTCCGTTTATTTTTATCCTAAAAAACTCCCTAGTCTTTGCCAATGACAAGCATACTCATAACATGATGCAGCTACCACTGTGCTTGAAGAGTGGTACTCATCTCTGTTGGTGATGACTTTTACACATGGTTGGCTGATACACTTTCTCTTTTTTGTTTTGATGATTTCATGTGAAAGAGTATAGACTTTTTGGACTGGTAAGAAGAGCAAGGCCCTTAGGTGTGTGTCTGTGAGTTGTGTGTTGTGTATGTGTGTTTGAGAGAGAGATCTGTCATCATGAAACCTAACAACTTAATTAACTTGGTCTGAAGGCGGATTCTTACATGTTCAATGGCAATTAATTTAAAACGCAACTGTCATTGCATTCTGCATTTCAGTTGGCAATGAAGCCTATTATCTACTTCCCCAGAGTTAGATGAACTCATGGATACTATTTTTGTGTCTCTGCATCCATTATGAAGGAAGTTAGAGGTAGTTTCACGAGCCAAAGCTAACTAGCGTTAGCGCAATGACTGAAAGTCTATGGTATCGAGTAGCATGCTAGCAGTTACCATAGACTTCCAGTCATTGCGCTATATCTACTAGCATGCTAGCAGTTACCATATACTTCCAGTCATTGTCCTAATGTTAGTTAGCAATTGCGCTAACACTAGTTAGCAACTTCCTTCAAACTGCACGCAGAGACATAAAAATGGTATCCATTAGTTAATCTGCCTCTGGGGAATTAGATAAAGGGCTTCGTTACCAAAATCCTGAAGTATCCCTTTAACGCTTATCCAGAGGGGCTCACAGAAAGATAAAAGAGTATAACACATATTCATGTCAGAACTGTCATTAACAGACATAGTGAGTTTGTATGCAGTCATGTCAAACTTTCAAACTTCCACATCTGTAATATTATTTCAGCAAGGTATTCACGAAAACATTACCCTTATTTAGACGCTAGCCGAAAAAGCTAAAGGTCAATGCATTTGCACTTCAGCTACAACTTCATGATACTGCATTAGATACATATATAGATTTTTTCATTATATTTTATCTGATCAGGATAGATAATGCAATCCATAGAAATAGCATGTGCTATATAGTATAGAGAGAGCAAGCATATCTGCTAACTATTGCCCACTTCCTTTACCATAGCATACTAACTATAGCCCTCACATATAATAATGTCTTGATTATTAATATCTTAAAGGCAAAGCACTTGTACTCAACATTCCACAGAAATGTAAGGCTGATTTATTGTGACTAGTTATTGCTGATATGTGTAAGTTACTGTTTACTGCTTTAGGCTAGTAGCAACAATCACCGAAAGAACTGCAGACTGCATACTATTTAGCATATAGGCTAATATTAGCTGCATGCTATACTAATGCTGAAGCTTCTACTACTAACCTATATAGGCCTACTGCTGCTACTATTGGTCTACGTTTACATTTACATTTGAGTCATTTAGCAGTGAGTGCATACATAAATAAATTATAATAATAATAATAATAATAAACAACTATTACTACTACTACTTTCTTACACCGCACTGTTATATCAAATGCATTGTGTTATATTTAGTAAATAACCTATTATAGTTTTGTAGTCCCAAGTGCAAGCGTGCTAGCTGTAGTAAGAGCATCAGAACCTTTAAAATCAAGCATTTACTGTCAACAAAGGAGGACAGCAATAGATTAGACCTACTTGGAGATGGTGGAGGAAACATAATCATAGTTGACATGAGTTTCCTAATATCCTAAGTCACTCATGGAATTAGACTAAGACCACTATTATTAGTGGTATTTACTAACTAATATTATCCACATAAGACAGGAGAGCAGAAAACGTGTATGATTATAGCTGGAAATATCCAGTTTAGTCCTACATCGAAAAGATACCCCCATATTTAGTGTTATTTGAGCGTTGTAAAACACACCAATACCCCTTCCCTCTTTTTTTGCGGACAAGTGAAGCTACATAGCATATAAAGGCATATAGCCAAAGTTAATTAACAACATTTAGGAGAAAAAGGTTCTGGATACAACCAAATATGGTTTTATGCTTGCTTCATCCCTTTAAGGTTCTATATATAACCGAAATTGGTTCCATATAGAGCTCTATATGGAATGGAACCCCAGGGATTCTATATGGACCCATTTTGGTCCAGTGAAGAAGAACACCTGGGGTTCTGATCAAAGAACCCTACAAAAGGGTTCTATATAGAAGCTTTAAGGGTGAAGCAAGCAATATAACTATTTTTGGTTCTATCCAGAACCTTTTTCCTACGAGTGTAGGCTACTCACAAAACGTAATGTTTAGCTCTCTTGTGCAGAAATCCACTAAAGAGACTTTATGACTGTCTTTAAACAGTTATAAAGCACATGAGCATAATCATAAGCTATAATTTAATTTTAGCACGTCACTAGTGTTGCCCATAGCTTTGGAGAGGCGATATGATAGTTATTATAACTTCTGGCAATATTAGGTTTCTTATTGAAAGTGGAGGCCTCTGTAGTAGGAAGAAATATCTGATGATGAATTATAAGTATGGATACATATGTTTTTGTTTTAAGTTGATTTAACCATGTTTGTGTTATCAAACCCTTATTATTGTAACTTTTAGGCCTATCTGCTTACCATTGATTACATTTTGTTACGATTTCGTTATTTCTAAATTTGCCATGTTAAATTGTATTTGCCAATATGTCTTATCTAAAATAAATTAAGAATAGTCTGAGTCTAATTTGTGTACATTTTTATGCTCGATGTATTATAGTCTACTACAATAGTCTACAACATTTAATTAAACGTTGCTCTTGACATTTAAAAAACATTTCGTGCGGTTTGCAGATAATGTTTTCAATGTTTACTACTCCAGTGTATCTAATTAAGTTGTTGGCACTTTGCACAGCGGGTATTGGGTGGAGTTCGTTAAATTATCACTGCAACATTCAAGCCAGTGGAAGGCTACACGCAATGTTATGTAATGAAAAACATTCAAATCACCTTACAGATTAATCTCATCTACCAATTCCCTTTGCGCAATAGGTTGTTATCGTGTTTTGGAGTTAGACTATATTTTTAACATAACAGCTGCTAGGCCTATTTAGTGCTCAATAACTCTGCAGATATATTCGAGTGCAAACACAAGGCAAAGTTTTATCAGCCGTAGGTAATTCCTATATTGCTGTTCTTTTTGCACTTGATAGAAGTTGTTCTGAAGCTGAAATGCATTAGTTGCTAGCACGGGAGCCAGTGGAAGGTAGAGAGAGCAGTGAAGGCCGAGGCCAAAGCTTTGACCCGCTTGAATGTGACAAGTCATGCACAATACGTGGAAAGCCGCCAGAAATAAATATTAACTGTCTCCAAACCGTTAACTTACGAGTCTTCTTCGCTTTCCCCTGTATGAGTAAAATGGTTATCTTCCTCTGGGTTTTAGAATATCCTGGTGTAGTCTCATTTCTGCCGTGTTTACTTTTTGTGTCTGAGTGTGAAGTGAGCGTTTTTGTCAGTGGCAGAAATGCTACAGCGGAGTCGTTTACGGTCCCCGCCACAGGCAATATATCAGGTCTATAAAAATCAAAGCTGCCTGATGTAGTATTTTATTATAGTATTAAACGACCAAAAAAGTTCAAGTAGTTTCTTCCATAAAGACAGAGGATTGCCACGCATAGTGTTTAATGCGCTCGTTAAGAAAACATTACTGTTAATCTTCCAATAAAGCATGAAACATAGACATTTCCTACACCAGAGGAAACTCAGACGCAAGTTTAAAGAAAACAAACTAATAAAGGTCTAAAACCTGAAGATTTGAAACATAAAACGTTATCCTTGATAGACATCCAGAGATTAACGTGATAGAGAAATAATGGCTCCTTAATAGTATTCTGATGTTAGTTTGATTCTGATGATGTATTGGGCCATTCATACGTAATATATTGGACAAGGCGTATTGTATTCAATGGCCATGTTCCATGAGACGCGTGCATGTATCAGTTTGATAAAGAAAACAATGTGGTCGCTTATTTGTCGTCCATCGTTTCCAATATGCATGTATAATGTCCTTGGGATGCATAATTTAACTGGATATTTCTACGACAGCCTATAGATACCCACATATATGTTGATGCACTCCCATTTTGCATATTGCATAAACAAGACAATTTATTTAGAGAGGAAAATATGTACAGTGCTAGGAGAGGTGCAGCCCCTTGGCGGATTGATTTACGCCCCATTGACGCTTTATCAGGCTCGTGAAAAAAGTCTGACCAATCATTTCGCTCCGAGCGCACAGCCCCAGCAACCCAGCTCTACTTTGTTCGTGCGCTAGTTGAAGGGGATTCGCGTTTTTAAAAAAACGACTTCTGTCCTACATGTTTTCAATTCAATGAACCGTGTTTTGTATAATGTCCGAGAATGTCAATTTCTGGAACTCTGAGCAACTATTATGTGGACTCTATAATAAGTCACGAGAGCGAAGATCCGACTTCAGCCAGGTTTTCCAATGTACAGTATTCCAACTCCAGGCAACCGAGGGGACATGGCGAGCATCCCGAATTCCCCTCTTGTAGCTTCCAGCCTAAACCTCCAGTTTTTAGCTCGTCCTGGAGCCCTTTCAGCCCCCATGCCTCCAATGGCTTACCAGCGGTTTACCATCCATACATCCCGACTCAGCCCGTGCCTTCCACGGACACCCGATACATACGCACTTGGCTCGACTGCACCCCGCGCTCCGAGTCCCTCCCCGGGCAGGGGCAGGTCAAGATGGAGCCGCTACTGGGACACCTCGGGGAACCCCCCAAAATCGGTGGACACGAGTACATTTTGGAATCTTCTTCGGCAAGAGAGATGAATTCCAGCCAGGGCTCCGGATTCGAGGACAATAAGGATATTTGTGAAGGTAGCGAAGACAAAGAAGGGCCAGATCAAAGTAAGTTATAAAACGAGGAAGTGAACAGTCTGTAAAGCTTTTAATGCTGTCATAAAACAGGAACAAAGAGATTGGCGAGCCATAGAGGCTCACTACCAAATCTAGTCCCGTAGTGTTCATCTAACTTACTATGTATGTTTACGTTAGAATTATTATCATACATTTATACATACATCATGTCAAGGTATGGATGGTATTCTGTTTTGGAGTAGTGCGACATTTCACGTGCGCGGTTTTCTGCGCTGTCCTGCCTTAGTTTTGGGGACCAACTGGGTAGTGAATATAATTTTACTGCAGCCCTTTTAACTCTGAGTTGCGAAAGTTTTGGCACACAGTCTCTGAGAGCAGGTTATCTGCGCTCAATTGCACTTTAGTGCAGTTCATTTTGTCAGCAGCTTGTTTTAAATCCAGTAATAACTGAACAACACCTCAAGAAAAACGTCCCTCTATTGAACTATGTGCCAAGAGCCTCTCCAATGCAAAATGAGGGTATACCAGGGCAAGGCCCTCTTAACTCTAGTCAATATTTTAGTGTAAATATCCTCTCTAAGGGAAAACGTGCCTTTGTTTTATTCACCTCTGATGACAGTAGTATATGTATAGACGTTTAATGTCGTTTAGAAGGTGGAGTGTGGGGGGATTGGGCCATATGTTCGTTTTTGCAAGAATTATTATTTTGGCAAAGAAACCGCATTGACGACATTCTCTGGAAAGAAAGTTTTATTGATGCCTTTAGGACTGTTGAGTGGGCAAGACTCTCTCTTTAACACCACAAAATAAATCTGAAACATTTTCCAAGTGAGACTCACAGTTTGGTTTTTTTTTACAAGCAGACTCATCTGTTGAGCTATATGACATTATGTGGAGGATGTTGGTCACCGCGCTCTCAGTTGACTCGCTGTTCTAGCCATGCCTATGGTTGCCTTGACAGAATAGCATTAATTTTCTCTCCTTTACCAACACTGCCTCATAAGATCAGGCTGGCTATTAATCAGGCCTGGAGCCAAGCCGCAGTGGAAACCTATTTATGTGTGCTACTCCGCACAGCGCAGTCTTGTTGAAATAGGCTGTGCGTTCTCGCCCGGTAACGTTTTGGTGCGCCTGGAAACTGAGAGATATACCATAAATGTAGGCTATCTGAGGCCTAACCTAAATTGGATGGGTCACGGTTCTGACAGATGGTCATTTTCGATTAGCATGGACTGACGGTGGAGACGAACATTGATTTTAATCCACAAAATGGGATCACGCAAACGTGAACTCTCTAATGGATGGTGCGCAACATAATTCCCCTTTGTGTTGCCCTTGGGCGGCATTCCAGCATAAACTACGGGAAAAGGCAATGAAGTTGGGAATTACACGTCCCTCTTTGTGCTAGAAGCGGCTCATGAGTAAAAAAAGTTATTGCCCCAGAAGTTTATTAAGTTATAAGACCAGCCAACATCACTATTAATTGTCGTATGTTGGCTCCCTGGGACAGTTGGGGCAAAAAATATAAAAGACGATGCAATCTTAATGTAGAGAAATGCAATAACGAATCTCTCTAGGCATATATGAAAGGTCAATTTCTCAGACTATTAAGGTGAAATTGCAAAGAGACATGATCATCCAACGACAATACCCTCTTAAATGGGTATTGTTACAGATCATGTCTCGGAGCTGTCTTATAAGTATTTAGATGGCACACCTCTATCTCCGACGTGTCCGCCGGCAACGGATAGCTTTACAGGGTTATCAGTCAAACCCCGAGGGGTTCTTTCCTTTCATGATAAAAAGTAGGATTGCGTCATAAGATTTAGGATATTGGAGACAGTTGATGTGGTATTAAAGTGCGTGTCTAGGGGGCATGGGCCGATTGGATTTCTCTACATTGGTTACATGTATGTAGCCTAAGAGAAATGGCCATGGGCTTCAATGAGCCCAGATTTTTTCATCTGTAGAAATGCCCGGATCCATTGGCCAAAGCTATAACCCTTCGCATATCCGTACGCGTTATGGGATAGCACTGGATGGTTTGTCATGCAGTGACAGGAAAAGCCCTGACTTTGCAAGGGATGAATGACACTGGGTGATTATGTACTTGGGGAATGCGAAGCACCACTTTGCGTGTCACAAAGCCCACTTCTACCTCCAGTGCCCCGGAACAGGTATTTGTGTCCACTTGCAGATGCAATCGATCCAATGCCATGCCTGGGAGATTTATATCCCCACGGCCTTTTGAGTAATCACGGTATTCTCAGTTTGAGCTTTTCAAGGCCATTTGAATGCCATGGTAGCCCAACATGCAGGCTGTACACAGTGATGTTATACCAAAAGCAACTGTGAGGAAATGTAGATGGGCCTACATGAAAATACATAGCATGCATTCCCGAGAAAGACACCCGAGAGGAGAGGCGTCTCCACGGAGACAACAATAAATATTTCCCCTGAAACATTTCCCATAAAAAGGAGATAATCCACTTTCCAAAGCAACCGCATTCAGGGGGACTGCATTTTTCTTTGGGCTAGCCTCTGTTGCTCACTATAGCTCTGTCATAGTTCGAATGCTTTTGGCTCTGTTGGGGGAGGATAGCTTCTCCTCATAACCATGCTGCGCTTTCTTCACTAATTGCATTCGGCTGAGGCCTGCTAACCACGCTGAAGGGTGGAGTGCATTGCCATGATTGGCGGTTCTGACAAAAAAGAACGGGAGAACGAGAATCGTAGTTTACGAGATAACAACACATCCAAGTGTTTCACCCATTTAGAGTGCACTTCTCACAAACTGGGTGGATTTTCAAGGTCTTGTGGGGGAACAACATGAGTACCTTTTTCCATTCTCTCTGTCTACTGTAGAGCTTGTGTTTGCTATTTATGATATTGCTATGGCAATATCAAAAGACACCTTGTGGTCCAGGAAGTACTTTGATGGTAAACATGTACAGTGAAGGAACTGCCTGTCCTCTAAACCCATTTACAAGACCCACCAAGGTCACCTTCGGCCTGAGGGGAGGTGAGGGACTACTTTCCTCTCTCCTCTACTCCATTACATTACCAAAACACTGTTCCATTTGGAGCAATATGAGCCTTGGCTTTTGATATCACTTTAACTCAATCATGTAAGGCATGGGCATGGAAATCTTGTTATTACGCACGCATGTTTGTATTTAGTTACGTTATGAGGCTTGCTAGTCTAGGGCCTATTCTGGTCTGTGTTTGTTTGCCATTTACTAAAGGTGTCTGTCTGACTTTCCCTTGTAGATGACCCCTCTGCCAACTGGTTGCATGCCCGGTCTTCCCGGAAGAAGCGGTGCCCTTACACGAAATACCAAACCCTCGAGCTCGAGAAAGAGTTCCTCTTCAACATGTACCTCACCCGGGACAGAAGGCACGAGGTAGCGCGCTCGCTGAACTTGACGGAGAGACAAGTCAAAATATGGTTCCAAAACCGACGGATGAAAATGAAGAAAATGAATAAGGACCAACCCAAGGATTAAGAAAAAAGGGGAGTGCCATTAAATACACCACCATCACAAAGAGTCTGCTTTCTCGTGACTTTTTCCTCAAATAGGCATACATGGACTCTAATGGGTAAAGTGGGGGTGCAGGAATCTTGTGTTTATTATTTTCCACATCGAAGTGAAGCGCAGACCAATAGAGAAAACCCTTCTGGTCCTTTGTAGCTCAGTTGGTAGAGCATGGTGATTGTGACGCCAGGGTAGTGGGTTTGTTTCCCGGGACCACCCGTACATAAATTGTATGCACGCATGACTGTAAGTCGCTTTGGATAAAAGCGTCTGCTAAATGGCATCTATTATATTGTACAGGTGGATTCACGCGGCTCTTTCTCATGCACTTACTTTTATCACTTATTTATTGCTTTACGCATGACACCAAGGCTTCACCAGGAGAGGCATGGAGGTGCTGAAACGTCGGTTTCATGTGGTCATTAATACATAAGAGAAACGGTTGTAGTTAAAGGGACATTTATGCATTTATTCTTATCTTTTTGTTTTCTCGCTCCATTCCTCTGTTCAACTCCATAGATGCGCCGTACGTAATGATGGTGCTAGGCCTATAACTGATCTTTCACGATAAATACATTATTTTATTATCCGAGCAGCAGTTTCCCAACTCAGTTGCCCAATTATGTTATTTTGTAAATCGATTAATAACCTAGTGTAAAGGGGTTGGCCTATTATTAATATTAGTGTATAATTTATAATTCTTTGTAACGTCACATCCCCAGAGCCCCTTTGTCTGGTTCGTATTTACCAAAATATCAGGGTTCCACGTATTTGTTGTAATCCTTTTAAATACTAACTCAACAGGTATATGCACACTCTTATATGTATCTACATGTGCATCATTTAACCTTTTTTTATTTTTTATTTTTTTTACATTTTAGTCATTTTAGCAGATGCTCTTATCCAGAGCGACTTACAGTTAGTGAGTGCATACATTTTCATACCTTCAAGTTCCTTGTGCGTAAAAGTGCGTAATAGCCTAATAAGGGTTTCATATGGAAAGGTCTATGGCATGGCTCTCCAACCCTGTTCCTGGAGAGCTACTCTCCTGTAGGTTTTCACTCCAACCCCAGTTGTAATGAACCTGATTCAGTGAATCAACCAGCTAAATATTAGAATCAGGTACGCTAGATTAGGGTTGGAGTGAAAAGCTACAGGACAGTAGCTCTCCAGGAACAGGGTTGGAGAACCCTAGTCTATGGAGTATATATCCTTTAACATTTCCTTGCGGCGAATGTTACTATTTCGTCGTGTAATTGCTAAAAACATAACTTAAAGAGTTTAAGCCGCTACTGAGAGGAAATATTTTAGACTACTTGATGTGGAAATTAATCAGGAATACGTGTTTTCGGGTAGATAGCGCGACATGGTATATTTCATTGAAGCATCATATGCAACATGTTAGTTCTCATTCAAGATGGAACCTTGTTTGCGACTGGGATTAAGCCTAGTTTTATATAGTTTGTTCTGCCAACATAAGGTCAGTAGACCCATTGGCCTGTAGCCTACTTGCTTTCAACTAATGACTGTGCATTCTAACAGTGGAACGTTTTTTAAAAATTTACGTGGAAATAAAAGGGCCTACAATAACCCGCCCTTTTACACTCTCTCATTTTGATATATGCCATAAAAAGATTTACTCCTATGCGCTTAGATACAGGATATAACATCTGTCGAATAAAAACAAGCCTACATTGTCTAAGACTAAAAATGTTTACATTGTTAGCGCATGCTTAATATCATAATGAAATGTAATTTATTTCTTTATGTTTGTGTGTTTTGGAAATTAAATCTATCTGAAGAAAATGCGCCATGCTATAGCAGTTTTTGGATGGTAACATTTCTAATTGATTGTAAATAGGCCTAGGTGAATAACCTCGATTGTTTTTATTGGAATGAGTTGCATATGTTCAGAATTGGTGTTTTGGGAAATGACATCAGAGTTGAATGAGCAGACGTCGTTTTTCCAGTTTTAGATATTGTTTACATGTTCTTGTCCAGAATGTATTGAGCGTTAACTGATTTAACCGTGTTGTCAATACAATAAGGAATTATGTACTTATTTGGTGTATATGTATTTTTTGTTTGTTTGTGGGAGTACTTACAAACATCCTGGGAAACTCTTATGATGATATTTCAGTGAGATATGAAATGGGTGGCGTTTCTGGAGTCGCGCGCATGGCTGTTCTTCATTCTGAAGATAGAGGAGCATGAGACGCCATTGTCTCTCCAAGCGCTCAAGCCACGCATATCCACCGCAGCTTTCATTATAGAGCCCTTCAGGTCATCTCAGTTGGACTCTTCGTTTTTAATAACAACAACGCTGTAAGGACCGACTCCAGAAACTACTAACCCCCTCTCAGTCTTTATTTTATATCACATTAATCTCTTGTGTCCCTCATGTAAATTGTATTCAGTTATGTGTTGTTTATCTGTGCGATAGCACTGCTGATGCTGGATTCGTATTAAAAAATAGTTTACATTAGAACAATGTCTCGGCACTTTTTACTGCTATTGATAACTTAATGGAATTGATATGAGATTAAAATGAAATAAAGCAATTGTATTTATGATAGCGTAATAGGGCGCATATGCGCCTTCTCTGCGTGTGAGTGAGAACAAAACAAGTTTGAGCCTTTTTACATTTCCAGTTTCATTTCATCTTTTAGGAGGAGCATGTGTTCAAAATATGTCTCGTGCGCCGGAGCATTTGTCTTGAATTGTACTTGAAGGAAAGGAGTCAATTTGGCCAAGTATGCACATGGTTCCCTGAAGAAGATAGCCTAGACCCTAACATTCATTAAGATGACTCTATGGCAATGTTTATCTTGAGGTTTTCCTTTCATACGTTTATGACAATATATGTTTTGGTTATGTGTATTTAAAATGTCCCACTCTGGCTAGAACCCGAGAAGGGGTTAGAGAAGGACGTGGAATGAAACCAATCTGCTGCGCTGTACTGTGCGTGAAAAATACTATTCATGAGGCATGTGGCACATGACTAGTGAGGTAAGTAATGATTCTAAGGCCCATGTTAACTTTTTTTCCAAAGATGAACGCAAAGAAAACTGTTTGATTTTTTAATGCGTCTTTCCAAAAATGGCAAACCCAGCAAATGCCCAACCCTTTTCATAATGATTCCATATATTATATTTAACTAAAAAGCAGTCTATTCATAAACTTGGATTAAATAGTTATATAGATGTGTTGCGCGTATTTTGGTACAATGTGGTGCATATTTTGGTACAATGTGGTACATAATGGTACAATTCATACCCTATATCCTTCTGTAACATCCCATAATAAACTATTATGCTAATGTTTCATAGATGTATTTTTCAGAAATTGAAAATAACAACATGAGCGTGGAACTCTGGAGACTGAATATTGGCTACATGAGGTTGAATGCACAATAATATTGTTGGGTGTTATTCTCTGAATCCCTGCAGCCTGTAGTAATTAAAATATATCTTATTTCTTGAAGTTCGGGCCAACCAGAACTACTGGCTTGCAGATGTGCAACTGAGACATGGACGTTTTTTGCGTCGCCAAGCATATGGGAATTAAAGGCCTATTTCTTCTTAAGTAGGCTAGGGAGTCAGTAATGGTTATTATGGCTCTGTACCACCCAATTCTGGGCCTGTTTTTGTATTTTTCAGGAGGAAACAAACAGCAAAAAGGATGTGGGCTTTCGTTTGGGGAGGAGGAGATGGGGAAGCCGACTGTCATAAAGACAGAAAGAAAATTCTATGCGGTGTGGCGCAATAAAATAATATGACTGCAATAAAACTTTATAGGGTATACATTTCTGAAGGTTAAGAACTAAACGGCTGTAAAGCAAACACGGGGAGAAGGAAAAGATTCAAGTCCTCCTTAATAACCGTTTCGAGGTGTCGTGGGGTAGGCCTAATCCACGTTCCTAGACTGGGGATTTACGTTGTTCCTTTGCGTTTGTCGTTTATTGTTTGCAGCGTTTGTTGTTTACGGATTCCACTAGGAATGGGGGGCTTGCGTGGCGAGGTCTGGACTTCCAGATGAACGGCCGGAGTCCAGTGTTCTCGCCGCCTCCCTTTGTTTCACTTCCGAGCGCTTCCTGGCCGCCCTATAGCAGTGCCATAAAACGCCACAAGATTCTGGCGAGACGTCTGACATAGGGGAAACTTAATCTGTTTACAACCTCGCGACCATGCTAGGCTGGCCATTTTGTGGCAGAACCTTCGATTGTTAGGTCGTGGAAAAGGGTATAATAGGTGGTCAGAGTGCAGCTCTTTTTCTTTTAAAAGCTCTGTTTTCCCATGTTCTCATTTTCAGTTTGCAATTATGTTGTATTACACTATTCTGGGATTTTGCATACATTCATTGAGTAAAAAGGCAAACTCCTGGAAATAGAGTAAATCCAATTTATCATGGCAAATTTATCATATACCAGATTATCATACCAAATCTGAAACGACAATGATCATTGCAACCTCTTTTTGACGATCATTACCACTCTTGTCACTACTTGCTACCACTATGAGCCCTACAATTAGGCTACTACTACCACACTTTTCAAATAAATTACCATAATTATAGGCTACAATTAGGCCCCACAATAATAACCAGAGATGAACGAATAGTAATAAGCAAAATGTATATTATTCTGTATATAAGTTGCTTTGACATTTAAATCTCTGCAAGCTACACTTCTCAAATATGTGCATAGTCAATGAATGTTTCTGTTTATATAGTTTTTTTTTGTGTGATCAAGTTTTTATAATTTTTTGGTTGACAGGACAAACAAAAAACACAAACCAACAGAAATTACACAAATACACATTTATCCCCCAACCCCCCTCAGCTTCCAACCCACAGGACCTGCTTACTTAAGTACATATATTAAAATAATGACTTTATACTGCCAAGTGTTGTAGTCCATAAGTTAATATTCTCTGATTTTGCACCATGTAGTCGAGCGATCATATGAATAAATGTGCCAGGAGTACCCTGGAGGCAGAGCATACAGACAGGGGTTGAGTTTATGTTCATCTGGAAACGTTTTTTGGGAGTCGCATAACTCATATGGGCAAAATTAATATTATAATATCGCTAAATTGCTTTGACTTCGAAATCTCAGCAAGCTTGACATCTCAAATATGTGCATAGTCAATGAGTGTTTCTATTCATATTGTTGATTATGTTTTTCCATCAACTTTGGCAAAAGTATGTAAATGATAATTTCGCAGCATGAGCTCTTATTTTCGTTTGAACCATGCACGAGAGGTCGTCGAATAGGGTTGAAGCATCATTTACTCTCGTGTTTACACGTCATTCGTTTTATAAATAATAAATAACCTCACTTGCCGTATGATTACAAAGTAGCATAAATATTTTAACAATTTCGTTTATTTTTTAAAATTATTTAAAAATATATACATTATTCAGGTTTCCTTGCTGCATCTCAAATTATATGTTTCATTTTTTGTCTGCATATAATCAAATACAGTAAGGTATGCTTTCTGTTAGGTAAGTAGCTCTTAGTGTAACAACTTAAATTAAACAAATATGTATGTGTTATATTCTTTCCAACAATATGTAGGCCCATGTACGGCAGCTAATTATTTCTTACAAAAATAAGTTTGTAGGCTACATATATAAATTACTCGATTGGTAATGTGTTGTCAATTAAATAGGCCTAAATAATTACTCATTTTTAGCTATATTAATTAAACTAGAAGGCATTAGGCCTATGTATAGACTAACATGTCTTCAGACTGTCTTCAGACTCAACAGAAGAAGAACAGCCCTTGTAGCCTATATGTTTTCTTATTTCGATATAAGGCCTATACTTTCACTGTTTTGTTGTGAAATACCCTCATAATGTGGGTTTATGTGTCGTGTTTATAGAATCATAAACTGGTGTTAATCTAAAATCCCTGCGGCACATCTAAAAACGGCCTCTTGATGGCGATGTTGGTCCACGAAAGAAAGACTCCACTGTGTTGTCTGCCTATCCGGAAGTCCTTAGAAAACTCAGACAGACCACTTTACACAACCTAAACTTGGGCCAAGAGAGCCTCTTGCTTCACTTAAGAGATTTTGAAGGTCGGCAAGAAGATTAATATAGGCCTATATGTTTCTCCTGTATTAGTGTAAGATTTCAATTTAGGCCTATATATTTGAATAGGTATTAGAAGCATATTGACAATGATTTGGGCTATTTGTTTGCTTCCTCATGATTTATTGACCCTAAAGCACTTATATAGAGGGCACAGCTCTTCGGAGAGGATTATATAGCCTACTAATTTTGAATCATTTATTTTCTGTTGGTTTAAAGTTGTTGTCCATGACTCTGGGAATAATTACTAAAACCAACTGAATGTTGTGAATGTTTTTAGGATTTATTGTTATTCGATTGCAATATGTTTAACTTTGTAGTACAACTATTATATAAATAATTTTGTTCGAAAGAAGCAGTCCATATATTTTTTTTTTTTTTGCTGTAAACCGTCATATTAGTAAAATGCCGTTAAATTGGGTTCAACTCTACATTGGTAACGCTTTGTGTTGCTAAATATGAATATGTTTGAATTTACATTAGAACCCCCTGATATATAAAGGATAACAGTTAATTCAGTGTAGCTAATATCAACTTTTGTTATAGTTCTAATGGATAGCTCTCAGTAATGTTTGAAGCTGCAACAGCCGTTAAAGAAGAGACATTAGTTTGTGTTAGAACCTTTATTAAAATTGCAGTACACTCTTTAACGTAGCCTATCATGAATGCACATGCTATAAAATATAAAAATGGAAGACAAATTGTCCTACCGTAAGTTGGACATTCACATGACATATGCTTTATAGTTTTCCAAAAACATGGTAAAAGGGTAGTCCTCTTTCAGATCTTCAGGTCTCCTACGTTAATAATATGTTTTTAAAATTTGGAACGGTTACATTTTACAGTAGCCTAGCAGGGATATTACTTGCATACGCACAATGGGCATAAAATAATTCATGCAAAATTGATATTTTCTCACTTGATTTCAACAATCCTGAACATATCTGAACATAATATCGGAAAACTGCATAAGACAAGAATAACAAAAAGTTATAATTCCTTTTGGCTCCTATACTACAATGTAAGTCATATATTGGCCAATATAGCCTAACTAAGAAATGTTATCATAATCTTAATTATCTAGGCTAGTTGTCCTAATACTAGAATTCTGAATTAATGTCCGACGACACTCGTCCTGGCTTGATTTTGTAAATGCAAACTACGCTCAGCCTATTTATTAAACCAGTCACGTATAGGCAG
Source organism: Coregonus clupeaformis (assembly GCF_020615455.1). Lineage (NCBI taxonomy): Eukaryota > Metazoa > Chordata > Actinopteri > Salmoniformes > Salmonidae > Coregonus > Coregonus clupeaformis. The sequence goes on along the minus strand of NC_059226.1, from coordinate 38,486,154 downwards.
GCCTATGATCTCTTTAAAACTGATCTGAGTCCCAATCCTAATAATATTTTCGTGTTTATGAGGTCATTAACGAACACAACCTTTCCACAAGTTATCCCCTCGTTAGTTATTCCAGAAAATACGTATAGGGGTTAAAATATCAGCTTCTATAATGACAGTCCGTATGGAAAACACAACTAAAATGACAATTAAATACTTGAATATTTCTGTATCGGTGAAATTGCTCCAAGTGAAGCATTTATGGCTTTGGTCGTGGAACCTCATAAAATCCTAACAGCTTTTTTGATGCTAGGTGTAAACAACCAACAGCCTCGGCGTTTATTGCATTTCATAGTTTGTTAAACCATTTACAACCACTTTCTCCCATTATACCACGAGTGGGGCTCCTTTCAGATATCTTCACATCTTTATGAATATAATATTTATAAAAATACGATAATCAAAATGTTAAATCTGACTACCTCGTTTGTTCTCAACAAGCCTCAGACGCTGGTGCCGAGGCTTTGACAAGTTGTTTTAGAACTGCAATTACATTTATAGGACTTGTTAAAACTGATACCAATTACATCGTGTACTTTCACAATTTGCCAGGGCGACCCTGACATTTTCGAAAAAGAGGAACCCACCTCGTTAGAATTTAGAAATGAATGAGTAGGCTATATGTGCATTCCCTTTAGGTTGCCAATTAGCTAGGCTACATGCTAAAAATCAATCTCTCCAAGATGGGTAAGTTGGGGTGGGTGGGGGGCGCTCTGTATTTGATCTGATGCAAAGCGGCAGATTTCTCATTAACTTACCCGCTTGAATATATTAATGCGCATATTCTCCCCTCCTCTCTCCCTCCACCCCCCTCTCTTTCCCCTAGTCCCTTGCTCCCTCTCCGTCTCTCTCCCTTTCCCTTTTTCTCCCTTTTTCATTCTCTCACTCCTTCCATATCAGAAGCCCGCAGAGCAGAGCAGTGTCCGTGTGGGATGCGAGAAGCCAATGAGATGAGGACCCGATAATAGATGCAAATTATCGTGGAAAGACACAGCAAAATATGAAACAACTCATTTGCAGCGGAGTAAATCACAGAAAACTGTTTGTGAACTGGCACCTCATACCGGAATTGTGATGCAGGAGCACTTCAGTGGAGACGATTTTACGGAATCGGCATGATTGTGGCTTCAGCTATTTAGATTGGGTGTTTTGAAATACAACATTAGTTCATATATTGCGAACCAGCTTGGGTTCTTTTTTTTTACCCAAGAACTCTTCAATTGCCTTCCTCTCCAGCGCCTGAGTCTTTATAATCACAAACAACAACAAAACCAACAACAACAAAAGATGAGTTCATATTTTGTCAACTCTCTCTTCTCCAAATACAAGAGTGGAGACTCTTTACGTCCCAATTATTACGAGTGCGGGTTCGCGCAGGACCTTGGGAGTAGACCCACAGTAGTGTATGGACCAGGCACTGGAGCAACTTTCCAACATCCCCCTCAAATCCAGGAATTTTACCACCACGGCGCGCCCACGCTCTCCAGTGCCCCTTACCAACAGAGTCCCTGCGCCGTAACGTGCCATGGAGAGCCGGGCAACTTCTACGGGTACGACGCTCTCCAGAGGCAAACCCTTTTTGGACCCCAGGACGCGGATTTGGTCCAGTACAACGACTGCAAGCTAGCCGCTGGTGGCATCGGGGACGAGACGGAGAGCACGGAACAGAGCCCCTCTCCAACGCAGTTATTCCCGTGGATGCGACCGCAATGTAAGTCAGAGCTCAAAATGAAACGTTGCTGGTGGGTATGCATGAAAAGCGGGAAAGGGGTAAAATGTTAAACCTTAAACCATCCGCAATTAGGGCTGAAGTGCATTTCCTGTGTTCCAACGGAGAGACAAAGCGCGTTTATTGTTTTATGGTGTCCAAAACTTGCGAATCACTTTACAGTTTAATGACCCCTGCCATATAGAAGAGAGGGGAATAGAAAGGAGAGCAAAGCTTTCTTTCTCCATGTGCGAGCTGGCCCGCAGCTGATACTCTTACTTCTCACCCCGGTTAAAGTTTTACTACTCGCTTTTACGACTTGCAGTGGTCTCGGGGATTATTTCGCTACAAGGTGGCCATTTCCCACATGTTAGGCGCTTTATGGCTTCACCTAATGCATCGAGTAGCCTACATGTGTGGGCGTCAGATATTATTTCCTTGGATTTTACTTCATATCCTATGAATGTGTGGACATTGAATATCCAATCATTTGAATTGTATTGCAATGCTGATAAATCACTTGGAAGTCAATCTAGGTTTATGTAACCCTCGGGGATATAAAAATTAGTGGATTATATAATTGATAGCTTCACTCTGTAGGCCTAGACAATAATAATTGCTTACGGGGATATTGGGGATGGAGATAAGAGGATTGCATTTGTGAACTTGTACAGGCTATTTGTAATGGCTTGTATGTGTTCCTCAAACATGTCCCCTCATTTTGCCAGTAGCTGCCGGACGGAGGCGAGGCCGACAGACCTACAGCCGCTACCAGACACTGGAGCTAGAGAAAGAGTTCCTATTCAACCCCTACCTGACCCGCAAGCGGCGAATCGAGGTATCGCACGCCCTGGGACTGACCGAGAGACAGGTCAAAATCTGGTTTCAGAACAGGAGGATGAAATGGAAAAAGGAAAACAACAAGGACAAATTCCCCAGCAGTAAGACAGAGCAGGAAGAGATCGAGAAGGAGAAACGACAGAAGGAGCAGGGCGCGGGGACACACTCGTCCGGGGAAGACTGCGACAAAGCCAAGCAAATGTAAGCTATAGGGAGATGGGGGTCAAGATCAGCACCGCGGAAAAGGCAGCGAGAGCGATAAGGGTAGAGGGGCCAGCATGTGGTTTTGTCTCGGAACATGGCAGTCTTTGGCTAGTAGTTCCATGTTTGCTTCAATCGATGGGAAAGTCTCCTGACGGTGACAAAGGACAGGACCATTGACATTGTGGTTGTTGGGAGACAAAACGAAACATTTGAACGGGAAATTAAGCATTTGTACTTTTTATCTGATGTTGGAAAGTATTCTTGTGTTAAAAATTGCGTCCTTTCTTTGTGGAACAATTATCGTGAAAAAAAAACCAACATTTATATTGTTAGAATTTTGTCATTAACAATTATCATGGCAGCTGTATAGTTTTTAAGTTAAATTGTGCACTTTTTACTGTTCTCACTTCTATGTTATGATGACGTAGCGAATAATGAATTCCAACAACATGAAACTGCCTATTTATGCTGTAGGCTTTCCTCTTTTTACACTTGTCCTTCCTTAGTTAGTTTTGATTGATGGTATTTTGTTGTCTTCCTTATTTGGGTAAGCATGCGCACAAAAAAATGAATAAAAATACCATTGAAATAAAAATGGATGTCATGTGACGCCTCGTTTAAACAGAATGTGTACTGTAGGCTACTCGTGAATTAGTTTGTGGGGACTTGATGATATGCTTTATTGTTCTTCATCCCGTTGTTCTATTGTCTAAACCTGGAAGCGGCGGAAGACAGAGGACACAATAAAGTTTACAAGCGATAATTCTGTGGCATCATTGCTGTTCTCTGCTTCATTTCCTCTCAAGGTGTGGATCCCAGTAGCCACGTCACCACACAGACTGACTCAACCAATTAGTAATCTCACCCAAATGACACAAGTGCATTGAAACCTTCACCATACCAATTAGTATTTATGCTACTGGGTGCACACTTCTAACAACGTAGGGATGACGCAAGGTCAGAATTGTTCAAGTCTCATACATGTTTATCTCCCCACAAACTTGACATAGATAAGGCCGTGGCATGTGGAACCACACTGTAAAGGCTAGCTAAATCACATGACTATTTTGACAGCCCTGGAAGATATTTCACTTCCCATAACAGTCACATTCATGTTGAGTCTTATTCGAGAGGGGGAAAGAAAAAAATGGTGCATAAAAGCACCTGTACGCCAGGGTGAATCCTGTCAAACACCGGGAGAGCGTTGTAAGTTGCCCGAGGCGACTCGAGACAGCTACTGGCCTCTTCTGTAAAAACAAAAGTGCTTGTGTTGTCCAGAGCTTCCCCGTCGTGCTGGAGATGGTTGCTGTGGACTGAGGGATGCTCTGAAGCAGAAATTCTCCCAGAGTGGGCTCCACTGGTCCCTGGACATAGTAGAGGCTGCGTGCGCAGAGACCTACAGACAGAACTTACTGAGAGATCCCAACTGTGACAAGGTTAAGTAAAATCGATATGGAAACAAATAGGTGTTTCTTATTTGTGTGGTGTCCAACGAGAAGTCGAGGACATTTTAAGATTTGTCTGTATACATTCAGTTGGATATCTGTAAGGATCAGCCCTTTTTATCATTGTGCAACGTGCGGGGTGATTACATAATATATTCTATTGACCATCGATTTGTTTGTGTTCTAGTTAGTTCCTTGATTAGAGGTAGGCTTACCTTTTGGCTTACAGTGAATAGACTAAAGTATTTTATGTGTATGGTCAGTGGTGCACTTTTTCCACATTAGCTGAGCTTGTAGGAAGCCCTTCTGTTATTGGACGAGTTTGTATCACATGGCCCTCGTCACGTGGCCCCTGAGGAAAAAGGGGTGATTTTTGGTGTAAATCTAGACTGTAATTCTGTAATATATCACAGTACCTCGTAAAACCGACACTAAAACCTCCCGGCCTACAAATCACCGGTCAAATTATGAGTTCATTGTATTATGCGAACGCTTTGTTTTCCAAATATCAAGCTGCAAGTTCGGTTTTTCCAAGTGGGGTCTTTCCCGAGCAAACTTCTTGCGCCTTTGCGTCCAGTTCACCGCGAGCCAGCAGCTATGTCTCGGGCTCCGGCGGCGCAGGCTTCTCCTCCTCTTCCTCCACACTGTCGGGACTGTACAATAACGCAGGGAACATGCCCACCCAAACCCACAGCATGTATCCCTCTGCGTACGGGCTGGGCACCGGCTCTGTGAACATGCACTGCTCCCACTTTGAACACCCCAACCTCTCCATGATTTGCTCCGGTGGTGACCCGTCCAAGGTGTCCAGCTGCGGTAAGGCGGAGCAGAGACAGAACGAGGACAGTTTACGGATCTACCCCTGGATGAGAAGCTCAGGTATGTGAGCTTAAAATGTATGTTTTCAAAAGAAGAGGAGGGGAGAAAGGAATGGGGCTTTGCTCCGTCCTAATAATTACGCTAAACGGTCTTTAAACAGTGCGGTTGCGAAGTGGCCAGGCCGACTTCCTGAACTATGCTTTACGCCGCTTTGCCTGCGCAGATATTTTATTGCTATACGACCTCAATAAAACCATAATTTAAGACATCTGAATATTCATTAGGCGGTATTGTGTTAAAACAGAGAGAGGGGGCGTTGGATTATTTTACTCCGTCCTCGGGTAGAAAGAAATAGCCTACTTAAGCTATTCCATCGCTTTCTGTTGTTTATGCTGTTTCGATAAGATCTCATGGTAAGCGCACTCTACAACACAGCATGATTTCCAGATGCCTGGTCCTGCCCTGTGTTCACTGGCTTACATTATTATCGCATAAATGCCTCCGAATGTTGCAAACACTCTAAATACTGTGATGCTAATAGTTGGTTAGCTCTTGGTCTGCGATGTTAGGCTGTGTTGTTTTGTTATAGAAACGCCTTTGTCTGACATTCTGAACTGGCTTGTTGAATAGTTTCAGTGGGCCTTACAGCTGCCTACAGCCCACACAACAAACAAGTAAATCTAGACTGAGAAAAATATGCTTACAAAATAGCAATTCATGTTACACCAGCGTTAGATTAAGTGTACTGTCAAATAATGTCATGCGTAAAACGTGTGTGTGTGTGTGTGAACAATTACACACGATCAAGTAACAACCACTTTCAGTGCGCGCGGCTCGAAGTGAAATAGTGGCTGACAACTTTTTGTCTAATGATTTTCAGTAACCTCTCAAGGCCTTGGCTACTACTACCACAAAGTTCCTATCAGTCAATTGTCAATTTAGTGCTCCCTCCTCTTGTTAGCCTCTGGCGTAAAACGTACAACATCATAAATAGTTTTGAAACAGATACGTCCTCATTAGCAGGGCTTTTGACATTTACCAGCAGGTATTCGTTGCCACACGTTTTCTCATAAATTTACACTCGTCGTGTAAAGTTGTGTGTAAGCTATTTATGTCCTTGTGTGAAATATGCATACTTAATTTTTAAAAAATCTCTCTTTGCCAGCCTACCTCCTGCTAATTTGCGTATAGGAGACCTAATTTAGATTTTCAAGTGTAATTTAATGAGGCACCTGGTATAAAGACATAGCTTCATTTGTGTTTGCGATGGCTAAGACTATTCATACACAAATAAATATAATAAATCAAGACATTGCTCGAGTTGACTAGTAGGTACACACAGTGACAGACAGGCAGGTAGTCTCTCTCTCTCTCTCTCTCTCTCTCTCTCTCTCTCTCACACTCACACTCACACTCACACTCACACTCACACTCACACACAAAATAATCTTGCAGAGATGAGACATCAATAGTTTTTTTTTAACCTATAACTTATCCTCAAGCAAATGTCACTTTATAAATAATACCCTTATCAAATATAGTTGATAGATAGTAACACAAACACACACACACACACACACACACACAAACACACACACACACACACACACACAAACACACACACACACACACACACACACACACACACACACACACACACACACACACACACACACAGAGAGAGAGAGAGAGCCCTCTCTCTCTCACAGACATTAACTTTCAATGTCTTATACTCCGGGACGGGTGTGTTGTAGACTATGCGTGAGTGTACTAGAGGGTCTCTGAGAGCACAATGCTCGCCCTTGTTAAAACTCCTGACAAAACTGCGTTTCACGGAGAAGAATTCCAGCCAAGCCGTCTCTCTCTGCTGAAACACAAATCACTGCTGGACACCATAGCAGAGAAACATATAATCAATAAGAATATCTCCCCCCCCCCTCTCTCACTCTCTCTCGCGCTCTCTCTCTTTCCCTCCCTCTCCCCTTCCTCGGCTGGCTCCCCAGACCTCCAAACCTCCTCCTGTCTCATTTCGAGCCAGTTTCACCCAGAATGTGACACGTCGCCAGAGAGGAAATGAGAACCACACCAGTGACCACGGCGTGCAATAAAACCCCACAGTGCTGCAGCTCAGCTCAGACTCCATTAGATGTCTGCCTTGAGCGGAAACGGGAGGAGACCCGTCCCATTCGCGTCGTATGCGGAACTTTTGGAAGTAAAACCACTTGTGTATGTCAACAGGGAGTGATCATGTTTTGCTCCTCGCCTAATATGCCATCGAGGTTTATTCAAGAAGGCCCTACGCCCCATTACGAGATAGGGGTCCTGTTGTGTGGTGGAGGTTGTGTTGTTGAGCACACCAAAACTCCCATTTCTGTTCCAAGGCAATGGAATGTTAGGTATTTTGTGCAAAAGGGAAATGCATGAATATACAGCTGAGCATTTTCAGCTGGATTTTATGGTTTTATAGCCTACTTGTATTGTATAAGCTAGGCTACCGGTTATGGAAGGAACTTGCGTGCCCTTTGCCACTATTGGTTTGAATCCTTGCCAATTGAATGATAATGTTTATCAGTCCATTTAGAATTACAGGTAGAGCCTATTTCTATTAATTGCGCCATGAATGTGAATGAAAAGTAAGCAGTGGCTCTAAGTATAAGGCTTGTTTAGATACTTTACAAAAATATCATGTATTATGCATATGATGGAATAGGAAACCTATAGATTACCTAAACTTGTAATACAAAGCATGTAGAGGCCTATAGTATCTCATTACAAATATTGCTTATTTATTACTATTATTTACTTATTATTTTAATCAAACTTTGCTGGATTCCAGGCCACAATGACACTAAGGATTTGTGGTAGGCCTATAGCTATACAGTCGACGCTATCTGACCAGGAATACTAATGAAAAAAACACTGCAATTTATTTATATTTCTGATAAGTGATACTTTTGACTAGAATTCCATAACAAAAGAACAGTGTGGAAATTACTACCACTTCCATTCAGGCCTATACATCAGCTTCCCTCTATACTACCCAACGGTTATACCTGCGGGGATTGTAAAACTATTTACTGTACAGCAATTAGTAGTGGAAACAGCTCCTAAAATGTGACTTTTAGATGTTTATATTTGCTCTGCAAGGCGTGTTTACAACATAGGCCACTACTGAGGTAGCACAACAGATGCAGTACATTTGGCCCAGCTAGATTCAGAAATGTATTTATTAATATGAGAAAGATTTCCCACCAGTTGCCTTTTAACCTCCGAGAAGATAGTAAATAATAACAATATCCTCTCCACAACTAATCCTTCGAATCATATAATCTTCAGAATATAACAAAATTGTTTGATTTATTTCAGCAAATTTCACAACATTTCCCTCCACTGGACTTATGCTTTCCATGCACTTTTATCAAAGCTTTATTATTTAGTTACAAAAAAGAACACACATTTTAGTAGACGCTCTTATCCAGAGCGACTTACAGTTAGTAAGTGCATACATTTCTTTTTATACTGGCCCCCCGTGGGAATCGAACCCACAACCCTGGCGTTGCAAATGCCATGCTCTACCAACTGAGCTACACGGAGCTACACAAGCTATCTAGAGCATTCGATTTGATTGGATTTTTTACTACTTTCAGTTTGTTGAGAAAAAATAAAATGTGTTTTCTCTCGATTTCTGTCTGTTCGATCGTTCTCACACAAGCTCTGCCTCTGTTATTTACAGGTGCAGACAGAAAGCGAGGTCGACAGACGTACACGCGTTACCAGACGCTGGAGCTTGAGAAGGAGTTCCACTTCAATCGCTACCTGACCCGCCGAAGACGCATAGAGATCGCTCACGCGCTGTGTCTCACCGAGAGGCAGATCAAAATCTGGTTCCAGAACCGGAGGATGAAGTGGAAGAAGGAGAACAAGACGCCCGGACGGAGCTCCCCTGCAGCCGAACCGCCGGGGGGCGAGGAGGATGAGGATGAAGACAGTAGTGACGGCGAACGGACGGTGAAAAGACTAATGAGCACTACATGAGACTGATATTATATTAAAACCGTAGGGGAAAACCGCGTCCCCCTATTCTTACACTGAGTTAAACATACAATACTACCTATAAGATTAATGATTTATTCATGTAGTCTAAAGCCACGTCTTGTTTTATTAAAAGTACAGTGAAATTGTATAAATAAATAAATTTACATTGATTTCTAAGCGATACTAAATAAGCTATTGTTGCTTACATTTTGATTTAGATCAATATTGTCTAGTGTTTTGACGTAGACCTGAAATATTGCAAAACCCTGGTTGGGAAAATTTGCCTATATACAAGAAAAGGGAAACTAAGATCAGTTATTATATTTTCATTCTCTGTCATCTTGTGATCTTCTGGATGTGTATTTTATGACTTGTTGTAAGGGCTTTTACCCCTATGTCAATTGATTTTACGTATTTTGTTTTTATTCTTGACATGTGGCCTACACCGGACCACGAGATGTAGGAATTTGTATATTTTCGTGTTGTGAGGAACTATTTCTTATTCAATTGCACAAGAGTTCTGTTCATGTCAATAAAACAAAAATTAATCAATTACAAAAACAAAATGTTTTGGATTTCTCTTGGATTGGGTGTATTCTACATTCATAAATGCTTAGGCCCTATATGAGATCGCTGGCAGGTAGCTTAGTGGTTACGAGCGTTGTGCCAGTAACCGAAAGGTCGCTGGTTCTAATCCCCAAGCCGACTAGGTGAAAAATCTGTCGATGTGCCCTTGAGCAAGGCACTTAACCCTAATTGCTCCTGTAAGTCGCTCTGGATAAGAGCGTCTGCTAAATGACTAAAATGTAAATGTCTATGTTTGTAATGCATAGGCCTATGCGATGGCCTATCGAGGAGGCTTAGGCTATTCGGTGAATCAGAAATAATATTCTTACATCGAAGATTTAAAATAAAAAGACAAACGTTAACATTTATGATGGTTAAATGACTAGGCCTAGGCTACATGTACAGTTGTAGGTGATACTTCTTAAATTCATTTAAACAAATAAGTCCACATTAAGCCTTTTGTTTAACAAAACTTGTGACAGCATGATACTATCCACAATCTTATCAGAATTTAGTACACTTTTTTTCCACACATTATCACATTTTGTTGATAGTAGGCTAGCCTTCCACTGGCAGGCTAGTCTGGTCAAATAAATAAATAGGCCTATTCATTTGTAGGCCTTATAGCAAAGTGTTATAATTTTCATTGAATATTATTTTGAATCTGTGTTTATAAAGACAAGGTAGCCTAACCTGTTTCCATTTCTAACGCATCCCAATGTTTAGTATTGATTATAATAGGGATACTGGTATTGCTATAAACAGCCTATCCGTATCATGATTTCGACCCTGTTTAGTTTATTGATGCAAGCATTTGAGTTATTTAGAACATTTAGTTTAGTGGTATATATTTTAGGCTAACCTATGGATGTTAAATCTACCCGTTTTCCCTGGAATTGTTGGCTATAGTCTCTGCCTTGGTTCTGTGCATACAACACTGGCCAAAAGAAGGCATATATTGGGGGTTGTAACTAATGCGTTTATTGCATCGATGAAAGACCGGAAACCACCATAAAAGTAGCTAAAAAAATCAACAAAATGGGAAACAGGCGCTCACGAAAACCCTCATGTGCCAGGATTGCAGGCCCTGTAACAATACTCGTCTTCAGACTTTAGACTTTCCTTTTTCATTTTCGTTAATAATCAACATATTTCATTTGCTTATCGGAAGCATCAAATGGCATCGTTTAGTTATTGTATATTAGACGAAAACGAAACCAGGATGCAAATGCATTTCATTCTCTTTAGTACCTCCTTAGAAGACATCTTTATGATTTGGGCCTTGGCCACAATGCGGCGATTATATGCCGCAGTGCGAAATATTTTACGCACGCCTTTTGTAGCATAGATATTCAGTTGAATGTTGATATTTGCATATTTCCATGGTTGTGATTCGATTAAGCCTTCTTTATCAAAGTATCTCCTATTGGACATTTTGGTAGACTGGAATGCTTTGTTGTTTAGCTTACACGCCTCAAAGCCTATGTTTTCAATGCTATATCGTAGCCGTGCAAGATTTTCTGTTCTGAAAATGGTTTAATTCTGAACATACACCACCAATACACCGTCAATACATAAAGCTGGTCTCATACAAGCTATATTAATGCAAATCATATCTAACATCTGAACAAAGGCCTCGAGAATGCATAGCAATTAACCTATAAGCAACGTAAATGGCTAAGATTGATGTAATTTGAGTATGCAACTATTCAATGAGATATGTTGGTTCATCATTACCTTTTGTTGTAAGTAGTTCTTGTTTTTATGCAATTTTTTTCTTTTACATTTCAACAATACAATGATAATATAACTAAACAACAGGAAAAAGGTCAATGTAAGCCCAGTCTTGTCCTCCATTTTCTTGCTATCCATAACATTTACGCATTGTGCCAATAGCACACAAAGATATCCCTTTCAAACATCTTTAGAAAAGAGACTAGATATTAAATATCTGAGCAATATAGTTGTATTAATTGCTCATAAGTGCACAAAAACACCCTCACAAGAAACGTTTATGTCCCACCGATCGGCCTACAAAATATTTTATGCAAAACAGAAGAGAAATCCTCCCTTTGCCTTTCCTTTTTGAGAGAAAAAGATGGCGATAGAGGAACCACTGCTGTTAAAGCAGTCATGAAGAAATGCAATAAATTCCTTGTTGTTTTATGAAAATTTACAACTTTGTGATAGAACTTTATGAGTGCCTGGGTCCTGGGATTGGCCGAGGATGGTCATGTGGATGGGTAACCGTGAACATGAACTTTTTATGATTTCCCAAGTGGTTATATTGCAGCAATCGTTTGGACACCGCACCTTCTGTAGCAACACTGTGCTCCTTCAAGGTTCTAGGCTCTTTAATCGCATGTATTAAATTTAAAAAATAACCTTGTCCCCGCGCAGTGTTTACAGAGAAACTGGAAGACCTGCCTCCTCGCCCTGCGCTATGCAAATGTGGCCGACTGTGATTGGGATTTCCGCTGCGATGGAAAGAGTGACTGACTGTGAGAGATCTGGACACACCGGAGGGTCTGTCCAATTTTTCATACCGGGATGCTTCATTCCTGTTGACTAATGTAAATGAAACGGTATGGAGGCGGCCTGCGACACTGTAAAGCCACAGTGGTGACTTCGCGCGCTAATGGCGGTACCGAGCTGGGGCAACAGGAATGCTGTACCGCGAGCTGTGCGAGACTCGCGGATGATATCCAAGGACTTAGTGACCGATTATCAACAAAGGTAAGGCGTGCTTGTCTGTCATTACACTCACGCTGTTTCGTTTCACATAAAATGTGAAAACAATTATTCAAAACGAAATCATAACTGCTCTCTCCAATGAACATTTTCACATTTTAGGTGTGCATAAACCTTTAGTAAATATTAAATTATATGATGACGTTCTATAAGATCTCGTCACTCGAAAGTGCTTGGAGATGTTTACCTTGTTATGTGTGCATGACGAATTTGTATTTGGCTCGGAGGTATATTAGAGAAATGCATATCGATTTCAATATGCTCATTTGTGGCTGGCTGAGGGTGTTTGTGGTATAAGGATACCCGTGTCCGGGCTGCGAGGGCGAGGTTTGATGGAGCGGCTCCTATGCAAATAGGATTTCTGATGTACAGTCTTGGGTCACCTCTTAAGTGGAATCCTTAATCAAAAGGCACGGGGCTATACAACATTCCTTCGCTCTCATACGCCTCCCTAAACCGTGGAAACAAACAAGACGAGGCACACAACATGGCGTTTTGTAGAGATAGCAGATCATCTTTTGAGTATAGCATTGAGACTGACCGTCTTATTTCTAAAGCCTCCATTACGCAAGGGCTTGTCAAATAGTGGTGTAGCGTATCACTTCCAGATCACCGACGCAACGCTTCCAGGTTACTGGACAGTTGGTGCGTCTGTGCGGTGGATAATGTTTTTGTATGTGTCTGCGGGGTTTTATTGCTTTATTTCCCCTTTCATTTCCCCTTCTGTGCCATCATCCGGTATTTTTTTTTACACGCTAGACCCTTTGGTGTCCATTTGTCGTCTCCTCGTCAGTAAAATGTCCCCACACCCACCATAAATGCTGCTTCCACAGTGCACTTGTTATGATATCTGTTTCAGTCTGTCTGTGCCTTAACCCAAACGTAGCCTACTATTTAGTTATTTTCAATGTACCACTATAAACATGATCACTTAATAGGCTACCACTACTACAACTGCCACTAATAGCCTATACTGACACAAATCATGCTTGCCTATCCTCATCCAAAGTTATAACATATTATTTTTTCCAATGTATAATCAATGGTGATATTATTCTTAGTGTATAATGCGTAATTGTGAGTGATAATATTCGCTTCTAGCTGTGTATCAAGGGTCTGGCAGTCTGTCTACCTATATATCTATCTGCAAGTCTATCCATCTGTGTGTGTGTGTGTGTGTCTGTCTGTGTGTGTGTGTGTGTCTGTCTGTCTGTCTGTCTGTCTGTCTGTCTGTCTGTCTGTCTGTCTGTCTCTCTCTCTCTATCGGTCTGTGTGTCTGTGTGTCTGTGTGTCTGTCTGTCTCTGTCTGTCTGTCTGTCTGTCTGTCTGTCTGTCTACAGTTTATCACAATACTTCTAATATCAAATATTCTTTATCATCTCACTTCAGTATTTGACATCCCAACAAACAGCACAGCAATTCCTTATAATATACATTTATTATGTTATAGCATAGTACGTTTGGTATTGTATGGCATATTGTCAGCAAAATACGCAGCCTACTATTCAAGTTCGTCCATGCAGATACAATAACTATCAGGAAATAAAGGGTAGCAACCTAGTGCATAAACAGATATCCTATTCCACTTAACGATGATAGAGACCTTGTTTTGGATTTCATTTCCAAATGTGATAAGCCGCCTTGGCAGTCTTGCAGCTTTGCTGGAATGCCAGTTGATTTGATCTTGCAGTGACGCAGGTCGCTGGTTGCTGCAGCCTCTGCTCGTTCCTAACTCTTTGGTGCCATCTAGCGTCCATTTATCCATAATGCCCAAAAGCCTCCTAAATCAGGGCCTTCTGTCTGTGTGTGTGTGTGTGTGCGTCTGTGTGCATGTGCATGTGCATGTGTATTTCTGTGTGTCTCTGTGTTCGTGCGTAGTAGTGCACAGTTGAAACGTACATATTTTGCTCCTATGATTGTGCGGAAATGTGTTTGTCGCTGAGTGCGTGAGCTGTTCACAAACGGATATGTGATATTTCCAGTGTTATTGGTCCCTCTTCTAAACTATTGCGTGCAACAAAGCGGTGAGGCCCTGGCTGGGGCAGGAGATAACAGGAAAGCTGTAAGGGGCAGGTTGGGCTCGGTGGCAGTGAAACGTAAAAGAATGCAGAGGTTGTAAATTCTCGAGCCGCTGTTGCCGCGCTTTGATGTGCCTGCGTTTGGGAGAGATTTGTGGCACACACGCAGAAGCCCAAGCCTTAAGGCTCGATTTCTTGCATCCCCCCATTTCTCCCCCCTCTAAAAAGCCCTTCACCAAGACGTAAGCGGATGACCGCTCCAAGGTTATTGCATTGCGCAGTGAACGGAGCGTATAGTGGTGGCCCCGTGCTAGAGACAACCTGTATTCACTCAGTGTAACTTTCATTGTTATTACGCGGCTGACTTTAGTTGGTCACTTGGTGTATTAAGTGATGTGGTGTTGTGTGCTCTCTCCCCAAGGAAACAAACCGTGCTATAAACGCAATCTGGCCTTATTATTTGTGAGGGTCGTGTTGAAGTGGAGATACAGTGAGAGGGGTATGGCGCGGTGGTTGTGGATAAAGGGGAGGGGTGTGTGTATGTGTGTGTTCGGGTGTGTGTTTGTGCATGTGTGTGTGTGTGTGTGAAGCATACAGGATTTGTCCTTGGTCACTGTTTTCATTTGGTTTAGTGGGTCGCACACGCAAGGCAGTCATTTGTAAACACCTCGAGAATGTATTTCATACCGTGTGTTTGTGTGTGTGTGTGTGTGTTGGTACATGAATGCGTTTGTTTGTTGGTGCGTGCATGCGTGCAGCGTGCAAACTTGTATGTGTGTGTGAGCGTGTGTGTGTTACATTGACCTGGCTAATTGTTTAGTTTTAATGGCAAATTTAATTGTACAGGTTTATTACCGTCGACTGTTGTATAGCCAATGTTACAACAAACAACATAATAATTATACTGTGTATTTTACTATAACAGAATACAGTAATTACTAAATATCTATATTTTGACTGCCAACCATGATTAAAAGTTGCAAAACATCAGAATATTAGCAGTAATTAGGTCTACAGTAGGCCTATATTAAACTCTATGAGACCAACGCTATGAAATATTTAATGAGTAACCTGCGCCCAAAGCTTTTGGCTGAAGGCTGATCAGGTAACGGTCTAGGGACTTCACAAGAGTTGAAAGTCCGTGAAGGACTAGTCACTTTCTGGAGAACAATTATAAATATGTAAGGAAGGGTCTGCCCTGTCTATCATTAACCAGCACAAGTTATTCACTTGATAGAACAACGTTGTAACACCGCAACTTAAAACCACACCATGCTGCATGGGCCTATATAGCCTACGGTAACAATATTTGCTTATATTGATATAATTAGTTTGCTAATATTTTATTATAGTTCTAAATATTAAACTATGCATTGCCAAGCTAAACTTGTGCGGAAAAGCATGGTTGTTGTAGTCACCTTTAATTAATGCATTATTCACATAGGCTATCTACTTCCGTTTAATTCGATATTTCCACACACTTTGATCCATGTAAAGACTTGCAGAATGCCTTGTACAGAACTGGAGTTTCTTCAGAATTAGAGAGTCATTGTGTATGCAATGAACATAAATAAGACTGGTGAATCCTCGGTTTAATTTAATACAATTTACTAAAAAGTAGAATATATCACTTTCAATAATCAAAAAGGTTAAAAGTAGGATTACTGTTTATGACAACTGTAGCAGAATGGGGCGAACAAGTATCAAAAGCAGATGCTTCTTTTCGATAACCGAATGAATTAGGCTATGCACGCTAGCGCGCACTAAACCGGCTAATAGAAGTCAAATGGTTCTAAATAATTCTGCATTGTTTCTTATATTATGGTTAGGCTAAGTGCACTTATATAATAAACACTTAAAACAAAATTACAGTAAGAGCTAAGCCAGGCGCATTTGTTATAACTTCTGTTGCCGCCACTTGTTTTCAATTCCAATCGTGTCTGCGAATTTACAAGCCGCCATAAGTCATAAAACACTAAAACACTTTCCCCAGTGAAATAAAACAGCAACTCCAAAACACAAGACACCACAACTCGTTTACAACTTACTTATATTTTAATGATAGGCCTACATTATCACCAAGATTTGACATTATACGCAGTTATTAACTTAGCAGAACACACTATTGAGATGTTTAATCGTGCAAAATATACTTGTAAGACAATTATTTCCATCAAAATGCTGCGAGTAAAACACCTTTTATGCACAGTAGCTAATATAACATTTACAAGGAGATATAGGCCTATAACTACATGACTTGGTTTCACACACATACTCATATACATACATTTATTAATATATTATAAAATAAACAACTATACAGAACAATGCATGGTCATGAAAAGCGCACATACTTACATATGCATATGTCATGCGGAACTCGGGGGACTATGAGGTAGTTCCGGGACACATGTCAAAAAGTGACAGGCGCGTGTTTCCTCCCTGGTCTGTATAAACAAATCACAACTTTTTCCTCCATACAGTCAGACGCATCTTCACTGGGATTTCCGGTCATAGTCCATAGATATTGTGTAATTTTCACTGAATTGGTGTCCAGTGTGTTGCTGCCCATGCAATTTGTGGACAACTTTTCTGCAGTGCAGTTTTGTCCACAAAAGTTACCAAGTCAGAGTACTTTAGCCGGCTTTACCTTGCTGTTCGTGAAGTTGTCAGGAGACCTGCAACGAGACAAAAAGCTAAATGAGAATTGGTTCAGAGGAACAGACATTGAAAGTTAGTTTTTACACAATAATAGCCCCATATCATCAGATCATTATGCTAACATTATCTTTGTTAAGACTGAATAAAATTGGCTTAAGGTAGTTATTATTTCATTAATTATTAACCGAGACTTAGACTGGCCCATTTCTCTGTGTACTTTAACAAATGGTCACACAATGGACGTTTTCCGTTCACACAAAACTAAGCCAAACCAAAGGAAGCTCTGTGTCCTGGTTTGAAAGGGACACAAAATGAAAGTAAAACTACACAGACTCCCGGCACTATTGGACAGACAACACTTGTGTGAGGACCGGATTAATTTTTGGGACTGGCTAATTTATGATTTTGTAAATGCCATTTGTAAATGAAAAACAGACCCAGGACTGACTTGACTCATGGTCGAAAAGTCAGCGAAACATTTAAAGCTCTACAACGCGTAATGACCTTCCCAGTCAATAATTTTTGAAATAGAAACCGGTGCATGAAATGTGGTCAGGGCAGTATGCATGTAAATACATACTCAGACTAGACAAATGCGGTAATAAGGAACTTTTATGATACCGCAACATAGGCCAGAGCCGTTCAACAAACAACCAATGGTAACATATTGACCAATGTGTGGCAGCTAATTTGCTCTAAACATTGATAAAAGCCAGGGCTCTCAAAATATTGTATCATACTCAACTAATATAGGAATATTGTTCAGTGAAGGCAACTGTTGCAAAACCCAAAGCAATTGTAAGGCTGAATATTCCAATAAATTCCAATAAATATAATAAGAACGTGCATGTTGAAATATACATTAGGTATATTGTCAAATACCCCGGATGGAAATCTCTATGAAAATAATGGTGATGATAATGTGCTGGAAGAGGGGAGAAGACATATCTCATCACATAGGCTACTGTACTGAGCGAATAAATCAGACAACTAAAAATATAAACACAAAATATTTCAAATGCAGAAGATAACTCAAACCCCCATTGGTGCGTCTCTATATGATTTCACGTTTTCAAGTCCTTTTTAAATGTGGGGATTATTTGAAGGGTCGTATTTGTTGTTTTGACTGAATAGGGCCTTTACAGTATATGGGCTCACCAAAGACCAAACAGAAGGGGGAGAAGTGTCGATGTATTCAATTTACCACTTTAAAATTCCAGTCTGATTCGTATTGTGCAATCTCATTGGAAGGAGAGAAAGGCGAAAGAGAAGAGAAGAGAGAGAAAAAACGCCTGCTCTCGGGTTTGCGCTGGGGTCCCCCGGCGCATGCAATCACAGCCCCCCCCCCCTCCAGGGTGCTATTTTGCAGGCACTGACGCACGCTATTGGTCAGCGCCTGGTCAGATGGTACGGTTTCCCTCTGTCCCGCACTGGCACATCGCCACCCAGCGCCCCCCCTCAACTAAAACCCAATCTCCGATAAACTACTAATAGCTAAACCACTTGGACTATAAAACACAACAAATCATAAACCAAGGAAAAGAACCTGTACCCTCCCAATGAGTTCCTATTTTGTAAACTCAACTTTTCCAGTGACTCTGCCTGGAGGACAAGAGTCTTTCTTGGGACAGATACCGTTATACTCCTCCGGATACACTGATCCTTTAAGACACTATCCCGGTGCTGCCTATGGCGCTACCAGCGTTCAAGACAAGGCGTACCCATCCTCCTATTACCAGCAGGCGAACGGTGCCTATGGCCGGGCCACCGCCGCCGGTGCATGCGACTACGCAGCAGCCAGCTTTTACAGGGAAAAGGACCCCGCCTGTACCCTCGCCAGCATAGAGGAACATTCGCTCGTCCTGAGCCAAGACCATCGCAAGACGGACTGCTCGGGGCAAAATAAAAGCATATTTGGGGACAGCGAGGACCAGAAGCCCTCGACGCCCGTTTATCCGTGGATGCAGAGGATGAACTCGTGTAACGGTGAGTCCACATTGTTATGTCATTCGTTTTTTCTTACGGTTTGTTTTGGTATTTGCCTGTCTCGGCTGATACATAGAGCTTGCCTATTACATGTGACCTGCAGCTGCACTGTACAGCGCCGGAAGAGCATACAGTTGGGGAATATTGTCGCTCTGGTTGTGTCTTAACACCCAGGCTGAACGTAGAGGAAGCAAAGCATGCTATAAAAATAAAATATACACTTTGATGCGTCCTCCATAAGTATAGTTTTTTTCTCCCAATAAACTGGTATGATTATGGTTCCTATCGCCTCGAGGCTGACATTATTCACGTTCTAGATTAAAATCGCACCGCACAGGAACACATCCTTGGCAACAATGGAGTAGCAGTTCCATCAAAGATGGTTTCTTATCACAAAATGGCTCGTATTGTTATTCTGACAGGGTTCCAGCTATTAGTGCTTAGTTATTCACCACAAAAATACTTTCAATATCACAAAGTTCAAAATGTATCACCAAGGCAAATACACATAATGGCTGTGCTATGGGTTACAGTTAGAAATTATGTCCGAGGCATGAAATATGATAGGGAAACACACTACACAATAATAGAGGAATACATTAGCACCATAAATTACATTCGAGGAATTCCGATTCGACACACACAAAAAACATATGGATATCCTAACGTTTGAATTATGATCACTTTAAGTGCACCCACCATAATCCAAAAGTTGTCTCCTCTTCTATATAGGCTATTTATTGTTTTCTGGCTCTAAGCAGAAGCTGTGTGTGACTTGCCAGAAGCAGTGTGGGCAAATTTGTTAATGCTTAGAGTTATGATGATCAATAAAGAGCTCGTTGTTCTTTAATGTTAGGATGCGCCATGGTTTGCCCCTACCGCAGGCTAGAATGTGTTTATGAAGATATCATACATCGTTATTTAACTTGCCAAAACTAACACCCCTTCTCTGAACAGCTTATCTTTTTGTATGTGTGGAAAAAACAACAGGAAATAACATGATATTTCAGTTGCTTATTTGTAATGCTGGCGCTCATTGTTTGGCGCAAAAAACCCCACCCATGATTCAAATATCCTGCATATTTATAACAATCTTACATAACCCTATGTAATATAATCTAAACAGCACTTTCACGAACTCATTTAAGGGCAGCTTCCAGGACCATAAATATTGTCCTTTTTCGCTACTGTACACAAAATGTCTACCAGTAATGCATAAATCTTCAGCAAAAGCTCACGAGTTCCAGTCATGGTACTCGCCCCAAGCTTTCTCCTCGGACATAGCCTATCTATATCAGTGCTATAAACACAAGTTAATGTTTGACTCTCTCTTCCCTTTCTTTTGACAGGGACCTTCGGTAACCCCGGTCGAAGGGGTCGTCAGACGTACACCCGCTACCAGACGCTTGAGCTGGAGAAAGAGTTCCATTTTAACAGGTACCTTACCCGGAGGCGCCGTATCGAGATCGCGCACGCACTGTGCCTAACAGAACGCCAGATCAAAATTTGGTTCCAGAACCGAAGGATGAAGTGGAAAAAGGAGAATAAACTGATCAACTCCTCTCAGACCAGCGGAGAGGAGGAGGAAGAGAAGAGGTCAGAGTAAAGAAAAGAAGAAGATGCATAAAATGGCTTCTGGCATCATCTTCGGAAATCCTACAAATATGAAGATACTACCTTCATATGCCCAAAGTTCCCGCCGGTGATGTTGTGTTTGGTAAATTTGTTGTAGCATTCCAGAAGTTCACTTAACTGTCTATTTTTGTTATTGTTATTGTCATTTTATGTTTCTTTTTATAATGATTCGGGTACCCGAAAGGCAATGTTTTTGTGCGCTTGCCTCTTGATTTAGGATGTGGCCCAAAACATTATTGGCCATGTATAACGAAACTATTTCAAATATATGTCATATTCGTGTTCATATTTAAACTGTATAGAAATAAAATGAAATTCTCCTTGTATGGTGAATTAATGTATTTCTTTTGAAAGTTAAATACCCAGACTTATCTAGTTGTTTGGTTGACTTGTTGTATAGTTTCATGGGGAGAACATACTGATCTACTGATAATTCAAAACTACCTGAAGACTGGGTCAAAAGTTTATATTTTATGGATTTTATACGTTGTTTATGTTTGTGGTTTTGTCACAAATAGGTATCTACTTACGAAATCATTCAATAAAATGTAATAATTATTCAACCTGTCATGCACGGTCTGAGCGAGCATACTTTACAGGTCTTTGTGATTTTGTCACCTGCTTAGAACGCCATTTACAGTAAGTAGGCTAGAACACATTTGGCTCAGAAAGTGAAATTGGCCTAGGCATATATAATTCACAATTATGGCCAGAACAAAACTTGTGGATAAGTATTTGAAAGAGCAAATCATATGAAAGCTAAAGACCTCTCTGGAAATCTTATTTTAGTGAATTGTCTACCATTTGGCCCTGCATAAAAACAGCGAGCACCGTGCATCTGCTGCAGTTATAAAGGTATGCGCAAACAGTGACTTAGTCATAAACCAAGCTTCGCTCTTTCACTAGTGTATGAAACACACGAATTTAAGTTCATCCGAGACAAGTGAATACTTAAGGCCCAAACAGTGTCAGCAAACTGTGCGAGGCTGATTTAATTAATGGCTGGGAGCGAAAGTTGACCTGTCGGCCCAGACACTCACCCAAACACTCGAGTATCCAATCCAAGACCCCATGTCTCTCAATGGTCACGTTCCCTTTCCAGGTACCATCAGTGTGACATTTCATATGCAATAGAACCCTCGGGCCTGGTATTCCCCAGTAGGTAATTACACACAAATTATCTGGAAATTGTCAACCGACAACCTCCCCAGTGTACATGACACATAAAGTAGCCAAGACATGATAGTGTTGTCATTTGGAGTTTGAAGGAAAACCGCACAAATACATATGGTGGATACTTGTGAACTACAGCAAAATGTCTTGAAGTGTGTATTACTTTGAGTAGACTGATATTCTCCAGGCTTCATGTTACAGATGTAGCACACACACACTTAGAATAGCCTCATGTGTGATATGTGGATACGTAGAATGCATAAGTATCAATCTGTGTCTCCCCTTGGAGATAGTCTGGACTATTTCAACTATCCTTTTCCGGTCTATATGTAAGCACAAATGTCTGTTCTGTATAGGGGGGTTTACATATCATGGTACACATAGCCTACATGAAATAACTTGCGCCTTTCAATCAACAAACCATAAATCAACCATTACCGTATATCATGACTTTGCATTCCTCTTGTGCACAGCAAAACGTTTCCAGTCAATAACTTTGCATGCATGCTGCCTTAGAAAAGAGCATAAAATACACAGACAAATTATGTGACGTTGAAACAACACCTTTATTTCATTTCACGGCCTACTCATCGACGACCTTTTACTTGCATGTAAGAAACATTACCAGGTGTGCCATTACCTTAGACTGAGGGGTTTACTGTTCGCTTTAGAGTCTAGACCTATTGTGTGCTATATTCTAAAACAAACCTTTCGGACTTCCTAAAAATAGTATCGTAACCTCAATTAATAATACAAAAAGGGAATTATATATCAATATGACTAGTATCGTAGTGTTCAATATCTATCAGGTATTATTATTATTATTATTATTATTATTATTATTATTATTATTATTATTATTATTATCTATGATGGAGAGCCAGTGTGACTAAAACCTTACGAGACATTTCCCCTGAGCATGGTAGAATAAGCAGGACTCTAAAATCGGCATCATAGCTATAAACGTTATTAGCTGTAGTGTGTGTTTCTCTACTGTATTAATATTCAGTTATTAATGGTGCATTTATTGCCACGAGCCCACTTTTTCTCCCACAGGAAAGGTTAGTAAAGACACAAAATGATACTGCGATCACAACAACCGATAAAGAAAGTTATGGGGGAACAAATCATTTGTATTCTTCCCGAAAGAGAGACCTAAATCCTAACTAAAACTCCTTCTATAAAGTCCTTCTTTACTGCATTAAATAAAATTCCCAGTAGGTGACGCTCTCTGCCAACACGGAGCACAACCCTGCAATGGGGAGGCACACATTGACTTGAGTCTAACGACTCCCATCTCGTCATCATTTGTAACCATAGAGCATGAATTACCTCTTGAAGTCATCAGTGAGAATTTACGACTGGTCAACAAAAGCACGTGATTCTCAAACGCACCCCCACCCCCATATTTGGCCGCATACATAGCAAAAACGAAGTACACTGCATTGCTATAATTCATTAATACATCATAAATCGTGAAGCACAGCGTTATAACGACCAAGATCTACAAATCAAGCCCTCTAAAACAACCTAAATGAGCTCTTACTTTGTAAACTCGTTCTCAGGGCGCTACCCAAATGGCCCCGACTATCAGTTACTAAATTATGGAACTAGCAGCAGCGCTATGAACGCCTCGTACAGGGACTCCGGCACCATGCATTCGGGCTCTTACGGCTACAACTACAATGGGATGGACCTGACCGTCAATCGTTCATCCAATACTGGCCACTTTGGGGCTGTTGGGGATAACTCCCGGGGTTTCCAGTCTCCCGCTCCGGAGACACGGTTCAGGCAGCCGTCAAGCTGCTCGCTGGCGTCTCCGGAGTCGCTGCCGTGCTCCAACAGCGAGAGTCTGGGACCCAAATGCTCCTCACCCCCTTCCGACCAGAGCGCCTCCACGACGGGCAGTATCCTCACCAACACCACACATTTCAATGAAATAGACGAGGCGAGCGCTTCCTCCGAGACCGAGGAGGGCACCCATAGAGCCAGCGCCAACCCCGCCGCCCGGACGCAGCAGAAGCAAGAGTCCACAGCAACCTCCACCACCACGGCATCGAGCGATGGCCAAGCACCACAGATATTTCCCTGGATGCGGAAACTGCACATTAGCCATGGTATATAGCCTACGTGATGTCTATCTTTACTAATTTTGATATAAGAAAGGTTGTGTTTTGTGTGTTCGTTTTATTGGTTAGCGTTTCCTCCGTGGCGCGTGATGTTGCCTTTATTTTAGCCAATTCCACAAAAGCGCCATAAATCTGTCAACAGGGTAAGCCTCGCAAACTGAGGGCTAGAGAATGGAACTGGGTGGGAGAGAGAGGGCAAAACGGCAGGAAGACTTAGAAGTTGTTGTTCCTTTGAAAAGTTACGCTTTATTAGGTGTGGGAACTTTATAACTGCAGGGGAAGAAGAACAGCAATAAAATGTGGAGAATGGAGAAAGCCAGTACAGGAAAGAAGAGTGCAAAAAAGTTGAGGGATGTGTTGAGGACAGTGGCTATTCACGAAAAGAAAATACTAATGTTGTAACCAAGCATGTTCTTTGTAATGGGGAATAAGATGCCCAGTAAAAGGAATGCATTGATAGCCTAAAAAAATACACAAAAATACCCCAATACAGCCGAATGAGGCGTATAAGCACCATTTGGCGTAGTTTTATGTGCATTGATAGCCGTAGCCTATATCGGTGGGCTTGTGTTGTGTTTGCAAACGTGTGCTGGTCAAAGTTATTGAGTATTTGCTTGTGTAATGCGTTTTGGTAGTCCTTTCTCGCTAATGTTTATCCCCTTGCGTTTTATCCATGCTATTCAGATATGACTGGACCAGACGGCAAAAGGGCCCGAACAGCATACACTCGCTATCAGACGCTAGAGCTGGAAAAAGAGTTCCATTTCAATAGGTACCTTACCCGGAGGCGGAGGATAGAGATAGCCCACGCACTGTGCCTCTCAGAACGGCAAATAAAGATCTGGTTCCAAAACCGAAGGATGAAATGGAAAAAGGACAATAAACTGAAGAGCATGAGTCTGGCTACTGCAGGTAACGCTTTCCAGCCATAGAGGTCACGCAAGTAAATAACACACTACGTGGGGGTGGAAAGAATACACAAAATAAAAATAGGTTTTAAAAACACTATAACTGAGTACTGTACAGCGCGGCATCTTTTGGCATGTTGTTGATGTTTTAGGGCAACTTAACTTATACTGTGGTACTGCTTCTATAAAAACAGTTCATGTTCGTATGTTGTTGTCTTTTTAATACAACAGTGATTATTGTTTGGAGGGGGGAAAAGAAAAATTGCTATCAATGCAGCCCCTTGTTATTGTTATAAATATCGTTTATGTGTCAAGTGCTATGTTACTGCATTCTTGAAAGTTGGCATGTGAGCTCTTAAATGTTATAACTTATTTACAAACTATAACGAGTATACTTTTGAGTTTACAGCTTTAGAGACTCCTCTGCCCAAATATGAAGTGAAGCTATAGTAGACAGGCCCCTGTATTGCTTTAGCAGGAGTCTCGGTGAGTTATATGTGGTCATCTTCATGTTTGCATACCATTGTTTGAATCATATATTTGGATTTTGTCATGTGTTTAAATTACTCATTTATTTTTTGAAAAAAAGGGAAACTTGTTTAAAAAAAATCATGACTAGAATTCCTGTATCCGTTCATACGTGTGTATAGTTATATTCAAAATGTAATTGTATATTATTGGATCATGCCTATGTTCCAGAAAGGATGTATATATTAGACATTTTTAATGTGACCAATTGGCTATTTGTATTGGGCAGAGTGAATGACAAGTGTGTGGGGAAAATGGCAATTGTCATTTCGGACTGCCTGTAAGCATTTTGCCAATAAGCTTTTTGTATTTGTTTGTAGCTTACCTTGGAGTACAAAATAAAGTTCCTCATACTCAGACCAAACCCCTCGAGCACACTGCTTGTAATTATGTACCCCCTGCCTACCTCACAAACGACCCAGCTGAGGGTCAAACACGTATCAAACTCCCAGACCCCCGTCTACCCAGTGTCCAAAACTGGTAGACGTGTACCCTTCTGTGTACGACATCAGCTGTCAATTCGTCTCAAAACCTTATCTAAATATTTCGGGAATATGTCTAAGTCTTCCACAAATGCAGTCGGACAAATGATAGGCCAGAGTTAAGTCTTAAATGGAACAATCGCAGTTACGCATTACGCACAAGGACATAGCCACTACTGCAGTCATTTCTATTTTTTAAATGCAACCTGAGGGACATGTGGCAATCACAACCGCAAAACAACTGAAACTCAACTAAAATACACACCGAGCACATACTCTTGGCCCATCTCTTGTTGACAAACTTTGACATCCAAAACATTAACGAATTGGGCACTTTTCTGTAATGATTTCCTCACTGTTAAATGGTGTCCCTCCTGTACAAATCAGTTTACGTCTCACTTTCAGTAAACAAGCACTGAACTTTTAAACTTACCGGCTGGTCCTCAACGGTTCTTTCTGGTCCTACGCTACTTTTGAGAGCCGGGTAAAGGTCCTGCCAAAAAGCCCCATCTGCCCGGCGCTGCCTGGCCAATTGCGTTTTGAAAATTTGCTTTCCCCTTTGGCCAAACTATACCAAAAGAAGCTGTGACATTTACATGTCAAACGGATGAGGGTTTTATCTTGAAGTTAGATCGTAAAAATCGCCCAGGCCACCGACAGATACCCCTTACTGGCTCTCAAAAGTCACGTGGGGTCCATAAAGTTAGTTTTATGGTTTTGGGGAGTTGACAATATATATTTCACATTCTAGAATGCAAGTGACGGTTTAACTGCTTCGAAGGGATTCTAAAGGGTCAGTAGTTAGAGAAGAGCTCTGTAGTAGGCCACTGCCATGCCCTTGTCTGGTACACACAATGTCTGCGCTCCGGTTCGAACCATTTCAAGGCAGAAATGTAGCCAGTGGACTGTATGAATGCACCAACTGCACAGTAAGTCCAGTTTTAAGGCTTATTTGGCTGGTGGCTAGGCCTAGGGGCAAGGGAGGAAGGAGAGGGGAGGCATCGTTTGTAATTAGTGTGTCATTCATTTTACTCTCAACTGTGGTATTAATATGGTGCTGAGTCTCTGGACCTTCATATATTTCGGGTATTTTAGTTAGGCCTATCTGCTATGTGTGGGACATGTGATATAGGCATCATAGATACAAGTGTTTATGTGTGCTTGTGTATATGCTTTAGTTGTGTATTTGTGGATGTAACTATACAAACTTTGACCTCTGCCTCCGAGGGAATTCATGTAGACTCAACTGTTGAGGGAAGTTACTTAGACATACAGCCTGTCGTTTTTATTGTCATTTTGCATCTATGAAATAAAGTTTTGTTGTGGTATACACGTTGACATCTTGATTCGGAAGTATTGTTATTAGATATTCAAAATTATTGAACATTTCTTGTCTATAATCTGATAACGTATTAATTTAAAATAAAGCTAAGGCGTTAAGGTGCTTGGTAACCTGGAGTGGAGTTGCTTCAGCCACAAACAGATTGCAGCATAGGCTCCTCGACGGTCATGACGATGGGTCCTTAGACAGTATAGAGCTGTGAACAGAAAATAAAACAGTTCAAAGTTATTATGAATATGAATATGAGCGTAATATGCGTGATTGTGGTTGTTCATTGTTTCTACCTGTCTGATTTGAGGATCAGATATGCTATTGTGATTATCCAGTGGGCAATAGATTACTTTTACCCACACTTTTACGCACACTGGTTTAGTGTATGGAATGGATATCAACACCAGCAATCAGAAAATGTCACCAAAGTCCACTATTTTCATAGAACAACCACACACACACACACACACACACACACACACACACACACACACACACACACACACTATAATGATATGCGTCCTTGAGGTACAAGCAAATCTTTGTTCGTACCCTGCCCTAGTATTTTCAAGCAGGAAGGGTGTGAATAGCAAAACTGGATGCGAACATTCACATTCGACCCCTGTATCAAAATCTCCATGCAGGCAGGACTATTTTAAGGAACAAAGACTTGATTTAAAATCATCCTTGAGATATAGTCAATACCATGGAAATGGCACCTCTGTATGTCGTATGATTAAATCCTTCATGTAAATTGTTTAATAGTTGTGTCAAAGCGACACTTACATTTGAGACCAACTGTAGTTGAACTCAAGTGTAAACTTTAAACTCTAATCATTACATATCCTTGTGTAAAGATCTTTATCGTGGAATCTCTGGCAGTTACTGTCGATCAAAAAACAGAGGATACAGACGTCATTATTTTAACAATTAATAGCTATGTAGTCTAACCCAAAGCAGGGGGCAACCGCAACAAGACCCATGGCAGAGATAGGCTAGCGAGTAAACGGCT
The DNA here is from genome assembly GCF_020615455.1 of Coregonus clupeaformis. Lineage (NCBI taxonomy): Eukaryota > Metazoa > Chordata > Actinopteri > Salmoniformes > Salmonidae > Coregonus > Coregonus clupeaformis. The sequence continues at coordinate 38,457,881 of NC_059226.1, read as the reverse complement.
GCTAATAGGGAGGGATTTTATTTCGGAAGTTCCTCAGAACTCGTCTACAGATCTCCAACTGTCATTAATTATTTTCTCTCAGATCTATCCCAATGTATTTTCAATATGGGCCGACTGGCCCTATTTCTCTTCTAGTATTTTCAACCGTCTGGACAGTTCTTGTTTGTAAGGAGAGTTGTGCGTAGCATAATGCAAAATATTAAGAAAAAAACAACTTTACGCAGTGGAATATTTACCAGAAAAGTTATTCAGAATGAACAGTTTTGTTTACCATTATTCATATTCATGACAGGCCTAAATTCATTCACAAGGATATGGGGTTTTATATTTCTAATGGCAACTTTTGCATTTGATATTCGGAAAATGGAAAATCCACTATGGGCTTCTCTATGAGGCCTATTTAAACTTATATTAATATGACGAATAACAGCATATCGAACTATGAGCAAGACAGATGTAAACACGTTATTAATGGTTAGTTTCACAAGAATACCTATATCACAATAACAATTGCCAATGAGGTTAACGTTTTATTCGTAAATATCTGATTATTTTCACTAAGACTACATTTAATTGCACCTTCTCTTTTCAAATATTATCAAATCAACAATGCAATAGAATGATTCAATCATATGTTCAGCTGTTGGGACGTCCCATACGGTATTTTGAGAATCCAAGATTGTCCAGTGGGATCTTAGGCCTAGTTCATGTGTTCTATAACTCTAAATCCTACAGCGTCCTATTTATTTAAAAATAAAACGAATATTGGGTTTCCAGTGTATTTTGCTCTTGGCTCCTCGTGTGTGTGTGCGCGCGCTTTCGCGCGTGTGTATATGTGTGTGTGTGTGGGTGAGCACGTAACAGAGTGAGGAAGTTCAAGCCAGTAAACAGGAAGGCGAAACTCTGGTCGGGAGGAGAGGTTAGGGACTTCCATTTCATTTTTCATCAGCTTCCTTTTTATGATGATAGCATACAGTCGGGAGGAATCTGGCCAGAGGCCTCAGCCCGTCACAGAAGTAGTGCGCCACATGCATGTTTTCCTCTTCAAAGTTGTCCAACGGGTTCACCGACCTAGACCCCCACGAAGTCGACCACTTTGTTTTTTCATCATCTGTTTCCCGTTTATGTAGGCTACATGCACTTTTTGAACAGTCAGAGACTTAGCACGAGCATAAACGTTTGTAGATGTGTGGGTGAGTAAATAGGCGACAGCTTTTTCATTGCAAGGTGTGTGTGTGTGCTTTTACATGTGGGTGTGGGGTGTGTTTTGGTGAAGTGTTGGCACAACATGAGAGAGCAGAGAGAAGCGTATCGGTAAAGGGTATGGAAAACTGTATTGTGGTTTTAACAGAAATTATAACATATGTGTCTTGGTCTTTTACAGTGCTTTCAATTTGAGACGTGTTAATAGCCAATTTAATTTGAGTTTAAAGATAACATGACTGACCTAAATAGTCTTAGATTATGACTGAAACTTGTTAATGGAATTTGGAGATTTGCTGTTGCTTGTGTACAATATGAGCACGACTTTCCCTTTTCTCTGGGTCTCTACTGTTATTTGGTATCACAAAAACCTCCAAACCTTTCCGGTCTTTTCGATGGAGGACCTGGAACATTCGTTCGCCACAATTTCGAAACGTTTGAAATTGCCATTTGAACAGCGTAATGTGTTTTGCATATTGATAGGGTTAATCTGGGCGCATATCTCATCCATAATGCATATGGTGTCACCGTGAGGTCAGCAGACGAGCGATGCAAAGCGAGCTCTATCTCTGTGCGCAGGCGCAACCACAAAACAGCAAGCCCATCAAGCGCAGCTATGTGCCATGTTTCCACACCGACAGGGGGGAAAATGAATGAACTAAGTCGTTTGTATTTACCTATTGGGGCAAAGGCAACGAAAATATCCAAAATGTGTCCTGCACGTGGCCCATGTAGCGTCCACGTTTGAGAGAGGATTTCAACGGAAACGCGCTGAATACTACTATAAATCTGTTTGCAATTGCAGGCTGATCCAATCTGATATTCCTTGCGTTGAGATAAGAACTTGATAACGTCAATTCCTTGTTAATATTCGCTAAGATTTATGATAAGGGGATCACCCTCCTGCAAATATTTGAAGTTGTACATCACCTATATTAGATTTGTATTCCATGCATGTTTAAGTTTAGTGATAACTGGAGGAAAGGGAATCTGTACATAATTTCATTACTTCAACATATTCCCTTCGACGTGCTATTAATTCATTCCAGAAACAGCAAGTTATATTTGTGCAACTTTTCAGATTATTATGTAGGCCTATGTATGTGATTATTTTGCATATTGCAGATTCCTAACATTTCTTTCACTTCTAAACTAGTTGTTAATGGTTTGCGTATTTCAATTACATCTATACATTAATAATAATAATAATAATAGTTTAACAATGAAAGTGCTGATCATGTGTGAAAGAAACATATGATATACAGGATTGTTTCATGTGAATACACATCGAATCTCACACTTTTACCATTTGATGTCAGCATTACAAAGCATTTGTATTTTCCAATAAGTCTAGTTAACTTTGGTGATCTTATTCATCCTCGAAAACCACTTGGGCCTAACTATTTTCAAAAAATATTTATAAAACTAAAAATGTTTCATATCTTGTTTCTCTCTCAATTTTACGCATGGTGCATACCTTTATCAGGCTAAATATTTTCTGGAGTTGTCCTTAAACCTAAAAGTATTTCTCCACAAACACAAAAAGCTGGATGTCTTCCCGTTGTAGTTATGTTTACACAATTAGATCTGTGCCAAGGAATATTCACTTTAAACGCAACTCTCCCTCGTCGCCAGCAGAGCCCGCTTTAGACCAAGTTCACAGCCACAAGAGAGAGTTGTGAGGCCCGCTTATCTTCCACCCACCCAGCGCTTCGACCATTTGAAACATAACAGTTGATAACTTAAACACTGTTCTTTACTAAAACAGCCCTCTCAACTGCCTAAAATTGAACTTTGATTCTACGAAGTGGAGACCACGAGTCGAAACAGCCTTACTAAAATATAGCCAGGCACACATTACAAACAATTCCCGTCAGACTGTCTATCTCCCTGTTTTTCTTCGCTTTGTTAACTACACGAAGAGCTGGAAAGGCAACCAGAAAATAACCCAGCAGTGTCTGTTAAAAGCAGTTCTGAGATAAGAGAGTAAGCATCGTACTCTCCCTGTCTTTCTCTTCTCCCCTGAAGCTAATAAAGGAAGGTGAGTCCAGTATTGGTAGAATGGCTGTATAGCTGCATGGGGTCAAACAGTTGAGGGGTCAAAAGTTTACGTCGTGCGTGACTCTGCCGTCGGCTGTCGACTCTGTATTCTAGACCAATTGCTGCGTGTCAATGGCAAAGTGGGAGAGGAGAGGGAGGGGATAGAGAGAAGGGGAGCGCGAGGGAAGGGGGCTATAGATTGTCTCATGCGCAAAGATGAGAGAAATGATAGGGAGAGGAGAGTGAGAGGTGAAGGGCTGACCTTCGTGGTAACAAAGCAAGCCCCAGCGCGTGAGGGAGAGAAAAATGGATGCTTAGATTGAGGGGAAGAAACGGAAGGATTTGGTGACATTGGGGGTCTCTCACGCACAATGCAGGTGTTTGCTCTCCCCAAACGTCCTGTCACAGGGACAGCCGGAAATATCTGTTGGCTCGTGCAATGCAATTGTATTTATTTTCAACAGAATCAAACATTCTGTCTGTTTTTGTGGTGGTCTAATTTACCTTTTGACGAAGCATTACGAAGAGAACGAGAGTATACTGCCCATACATAAAATGCATGATGAGGAATTTTGATAATTTACTCTAAAATAGATCACATCTCTTCATCATATTGAAATTAAATGATAAGCTACATGTGTGGTTCAATGTTAGTGCGTGTGTGTTTAAAAACATCAACATATAGGCCTAGAATTATGTAGTTTTCCCCTTTCCAGCATTGGATAATCAAAATAATGATAGGCCTATCAATTAAGCACACTTTATTTAGTGTCACTAGCCCATATATTTCCGTTTTTGTTGCGTTCTTTTAGTGTCAGACATTTAGTTAGTTGGCCTGTATGAGGACACTTCTTGTCAGTTTAAATAAAATGGGAAAGCACAAAGTAAAATGAATTATTTGCTTTATTGTCATTAATTCTACTCTTCTACTACCACAACAACTACATCTATTATTATTTTATTAGTAGAAGTAGTAGCTGGCAGTAGTGATGTGCAGTAAAGAATGATGGTGTTAGTGTTACTGCCATGGTGGAGGTCAAATGATAAAAGTCATAGGCTTTAGTATAGGCCTAATAATAAAAGTTGTGTTAAACTTGAATGGATTGAAATATTTGAAATCTCTGTATGCGACCTGCGTTTATGAACCCCAGAACCCTTCCTTCCTCTCTCTGTGCTTATCAGCATAACTCCGTCAAAAAAATCCTTATCTTGCTTACCATCTTAAAAATCACTCATCTTATCTGATTTTCCTCTCAAAAATATTGTGCACGAAGACAGAACCGACATCTTGAAGAATGAGTATTTTGGCATCCTAAATAAGGTTAAGAGGAGACACTCAAGCTATTGACTACACTTATCCTGGTATGTAAAAACAGTTTAAAAAATGTCTGTTTATTCCTATCCTTCGCCAGTGGTCTCCACAGAGTAACTCTAAGCATATTCAAATAATATTAAGGCTGGATCCTTATGGAGCAGGTTCATTCTATTTCCAGACGCTACAATTGCATATGATGGTTTTCCCCTCACAAATGTGTTGGATTGTTTTTGTTTATGCCTATTTTGTGAGAATGTATTTTGTAACCCCTGTAACAATTTAAACAAAACACAACAAAGTCTATAAGCTACTATAGGCATATTGCAATGTACATTATTTCAATATTCAAAATGAGAAAGGAAATCATCATCTCTGTTGAAAATGTCAATCTGTCACTTCCACAAAGAACTGCAGTAAACAGTGAAAATACAAGGAAAACATCCCGTGCCCCCACCCTGAGGAAAACAACAGTTTTCATTTCACTGCGAAAGGATGAGTAAAGGACAGTGGTTGGCAGAAAAGGGTGTTTAGACAACATTTTGTCCACATGGTGACAACTTTCACTAGTAAGAATATCAAAGTTGCATACCTGGAATAAGGTTATATCATGCAATCTGGTTGCCCTTTGGAACCCTAAAACATAATACTTCAGCAAATTCATCAACAAATAGGCCTCAATTTATCTTTACGTAAACCTCTTTATCTACGTCGAGAAGTTGAATGGGTGACTTTGGACATATATTGTTGAGGTATGCTTAATGTTGGGGGGAGAAAAGAGAGAGGCGAGAAAATTGATAATTCAGTAAATAAATAATTACGTTATTGACATAAACATTTGGCCTAATGGTAGAGTTTAGGATGATATAATTCTGGTTGGTCGGTATTTTGCCAAACAAATAAGTGCATAAGTGGTGAATAATTGTATTAGAGAACCTGTCCCTATTGGAGTTCATCCGGAGTTCACTGAATTAATTTCAATTCCATTGTAGCTTGTGCGGTTGCCTGGCAGGGTATTGCCGTGAATTTTAATATCTGCAGTTTGCACACGGCTAGAGAAAGACAATAATTAATTTAGCTATCGTAGCTTTACATTTTTCAATACGTCAACGTAATTAACATCGAATTATAGCAAAGATTATTTCATTTCTGTTGAGCCCAAATACGATCTGTGCGTCCCTAAAATGTCCAATGATAGGCCTATTATACATTTAGATGAAAATAAGACAAAAAGTGAGCACATATGTTAAAACCACAATACTCAATAAATATATTGTAAGGAAAGGGTATCGAATATCCTCAACAGCATTTACTTTATACTTTTAACTCCACAAGTAGCCTAGCACATTTATGGTGAAATATAGGCTATCAGCTAACAATCAATTGAACAATTTATACAAATTTTAACAAAACATATATGTATATTTTTAACAAGATAGATTTCTAAATGTTATTCTACATTAACAATATTGTATATCACGGTTTGTTAACTGCACATTTGGTATGTTATTTATGCAACAAAGAAAATTAAATTCACTATGCTTGAGTTGTTTTTCGGACTTGGAAAGCCTTTTTGAATGAGCCCCTTTCCTAGTCCATTTTTCTTCAAAGTAATGACCTGGGCACAATTCAATATGACCGAGCAAGCTATGCATACATTACTATAGAAGTTGCGAGTGGGAGAGACCCAAAGAAGGGGTGAAACGCAGGTCAGCACGTCTAACAAATATTAAAATGTCCTCGGACTCGTGACACGCCTTGCTGTTTAACAAAGACTGCCAAACTGCGAGATTAATACGAAAACTTGAGCCCACAACAAAAATGCCTTAAAGCACCCGGTGGTTTGTCGCGTTCAGAACAGTAGAGGGGTAATGTGCATTTTATTTTTTAGATGTATTATGTGGCATGCGGTGGTGTTGGGGGGGGGAATATACTAGCCCTCTCTTGTCGCCCACCGCAAGGTTAAAGCGACTATGTCGCATTCTTTCGACTGATGAAGTTGGTCTCCTGCTGTTTTATCGTATTATTTTCTTCCTCTTATAGTATGTGTAGTCTACGCGTCGGAGATTGGCTTGCGCCCTTTGGATAGTTTAATGCCCGCCTGCCCATTGTCGCCCTATGCTACCGGAGTGAAGCTTAGGGAGAACACCGCGAAAATTAGAGGGAGTTTCACGCAGAAAGGTATCACGGAGAGGTCACGGGCTAAACCTGTGGCGTTAGAGAAAGGAAAGGGGGGCTTCAGGGCTCACGGTACGGCGAAAGAGAAAGAAAGGCTCGGAGAATCGACAATAACCGGAGCAAGACCGCGTCCTGTGTGCAGCAGGAGAGATGGGGAAAGGGGGGAATCGAAGACGAGATGAAATGTGCCAAGGAGCGAAGTAAGTAAGAAATTGGCGCCTCATTTACATATCGCGGTGTTCTCCATAGAGCAGGTGCTTGCCTGGTCGGACCACGTGCTTTGCACTGCGGTGAGTGGTACTGTTCCCCCTCCTTTCATATTCGGAGTAGTTATGACTTTAATTCAACCCATTGAGGTGCTGTACCCTGAGCACCGTGTGGGGTTTTGGGGTGAATATTTACCTTTGCTATAGTTTGTGGGTGCTCTCCTTGAATGCCTGTCGGTGTACACATTAACCCCCGAAAGGGGCAGATGGCTCAGGCGTCCCAATGCGGTTCAGAGGGGATAGTTAAGGGGGTGAAGGCGAGGTCGTGGACTCCAGGGGGTGAAAGGGTTACAGTGGACACTAGGGCTGGACTTTCTCCCTTGTGCTATGAACACATATTGGTCCTATTTTTGTGCATTAGAATTTAGTCGTATGACATGTTTCTTATACAGGTATGATTAGGACTAGCTGGATTAATTTGTTCATTTTGTCCACATTGTATATTGATTCATTTAGCCGTGATATAAAGAATGCCAGTTGTTCTGAGGAGTAAGCTAGAAGAATAGACTGAGACAATGCTAGAAAAGGACGATTTGAGTGTTCAGGACATTGCTAAGGCCTATTTGTGAATTAAGCAGCCCAACGAATATGTAAACGCTAGGGGTGCTAAAGATTTCGTAATGTAGATTTGGTTAGTTTTTTTCCTCATTACAAAGTATGAAACGAACAAAGAGAATTCTGGTAAAGAGGTTCACTTCGATTCCATCTCAATTTTTTCGTTTTTTTTAAATGACGTTGGCTTTAGCTCACTAATAGTTTCTTAAATTGAATTCCCAAATTCCATAACAAAGAACCCTTGCGATTTCTAAACAAAGACCCATCCTAACAATAACCTATACTCATTGATAAAGGAACACTTTGAGATAAATATATTTGGACTAAAATGGACACATGGGATTTTGAAATATCAATAGGCCTACTTTTTTGCCATCTTATTGGTAGCCTATTAAATAATGGCACAATATAAGGAATTTCAAAATATTTTAATTCTGCATCATAGGAGTAGCCTATCGCTGGTATCGTGTTAGATTAATAAATAATATTTCCTCATTAAATAAATAGCCTATTTGAATATGTAAAAATATATTTTCTAAGTCAATATTGCAATTTATTTCAACACATTTGTATATTAATCTAATTCCAAATGTCTCTTACAGAGGATGGTTTGAAAAACATGCCTTGAGATTTATTAGAGATGAAGGTCTTTGTTGAATGTGTTTGTGTGCATTATTTTATTTTTGGAAAGTAAAAGCTGTACCCAGAGACTATTTGACTATAGTCTGGGCCTATCATTCTCAGAGGTAGCCTATACACACATTTTATCCTAAATATTTCGACATAGTTTGATATGCATTTTAATATAACTCTGTAACTCATGTACATATATAAAATGCCAACGCAACCTATTCCTATTAGGTATTGTTACAACACATTTAACACACATTTAGCTCACACAATGAAGTCGATATCAAATGTTCAACTCTGTAGAAGATTATTGTGGTTATAAATGCTTTCGTACACAGGTCTTACCTTGATAGTATGGACGATATTTTTGCCTTTGTATATGGTCAATATGCCTGCTTCTTCGTAATGTTGGGATCTTGAGTAGCCAGAATGAGTATATGTGGTTTTTTCAGGACGTTTAAAATCGAAATGAGAGACTCTGTGCTTGTTGTGAGGGGGAAACTTGTTTAAAAGGTCGTAAATTCTGCTGTGCTGCTTTAAGGATGTGAGAGGAGTTGGCCACTTCTTCCTTCCTGCATATTTTATTGTTTTATATACCCTACCTCCGGATATCGCTGTTTGAGTGGTGTTTGCCCGCGACCTGTAAACAAAAATGACCTGCCATAAAAAAACAAATGTTTCATTACAGCCTGGGCTCGAGCCTCGGTTGACCTTTTTCTACAGTTTGACTCACTTGATCTTTCTTACAATGTGTATCGTTGCTTGTCAAAATTGTGTACAGTAGTCGATAAGGAGCTGGCTATCTTATCATCCCGTACACCCTCACGTTTATTCACTTGGCTTTTGTTCTCTCTGCATTGTCAGATAGATTACTGGCTTTGGTTATAAACGAGCTACTCTCCCTCTTTTAATTGTAGAAGTGTGAGCTTCAGTCTCCTCTGAATAGTAATATTTTTAAAAACCCAATTATTTACATTGATTTGCTCTTACTGTTCTTTTGTGGTTACCGAAAATCACTGTGCCATTCACCTATTGTGCAATACATTTTGGTGAGTCATGCTGTCTGTTTCAAAGCATAAATGCATGGCAGAAACAAATGTGAATTTGTAAAGTTGGTCCCTACACATCACGAGCTAGCTATGTTTGCGAGCAAAGCACCTTTCATTAAGTAGTGCTGTAGCACATTGCTGACACACTTGAAGGAAGCCTGCTTTGGGCGCAACACCTTGATACCTCACATGACGCAGTCAAGGTGAGCAGCCCCTTTCAATACCTGTCCGGAGAATACCTGTCATCTATATATACCCTGTAGATCCGGATTTGTGTGAACAGACTCACGGTCACAAATTCGTATCTAAGGGAGTATGTAGTTGATGTATACACTACAAGCCATCGATGGATACAGACGACTGTTTATTTTAATTTTGTTGTAGCATTAGGCTATATTATCCCAATGTAGGCTAATGGGGTGAGATATTTTGTTATTGTTTTTCATTGTTTATAATTTCAGTAGAAAAGGTAACCGAAAGTTATAATGGGTTTTATTGTTAATCTGTCAAGTGCTGTGATTTGCTTGTCTCCACTGAAAAGCCTATTGACGGTGTCACCATTTCGATTGAGAAACAGTCAATTTGGACAACAAAGGAGTTTTATCGCATGATCACTCACCATGCATGTGAGCCTTCTCCAACGATAACATTGCATGGGTTAGGATAATGCAATCCTGATAAGGACCAAAACTATTATTCTGTTGGCAATGCAAGGGCGCATGGTCTCAATTACTATTCAAGGTAGGTGTGCAAATTGGTGTGCAGGATAAACGTGGTCTTTATGGGGGACTGACGGTGGACTCGCTTTAATGCAAAGGTCTAGCTGTGATTTAGGAGGCTTTGTAACCTGAATTAGTTGATGAATTTTCTATCGATCCTAAACAAGCCTAGATTCATCTCTGACAGCCTTCTGCTGCACGCAGCGCACGCCAGGGCATTCTCTCACCATTATTAGCAAGTGCATTTAAAAGCTTGGCAAGAACGACAAGCACACGGCATCACATTTCCCAGCACTTGTTTTCAAAAGCTCCAGCCAAAATAATAAGAAAAAATCGTTTGAATGAACAACCTTGGGCCGCAACACTTTTCTTGTTTATGTACTGTATAACGAATTGGGCAGGTGAGGGGGCTGGCTAGTTGATCTGCTCTATAGACCGTTTGAAAACTCCGGTGGTATGTATTTCTGGCATGTCTGCTTCGGGTTGTTATTGTTGTGATTCTCTCGCTTGCTTATCGCCAGCGTGTAAAAAAGTATGTCACATTCGAATTCGAATGCCACAAACTATGCCAAGATGATGTGCGGGTTCTGCTATGCCTAATCCTATTTCCTTATCCGGGAATCGTCAGGATCCACGCCATTGGCTCCCGCTGTCACATGGATTCTTAACTTTGTTCACTTGACAGAAAGTAGGAGGGTTCTACGAAACAGGAAAACGAGTAAAGCGATAGATATAAATTTTAGTATATTTTGTGTGCAATTCAAAGAAATTAATGGCCATGAGTTCCTATTTGATCAACTCCAACTATGTGGACCCCAAATTTCCACCCTGCGAGGAATATTCACAGAATGACTACCTACCCAGTCACTCTCCGGACTACTACAGCGCCCAGAGACGAGAGTCTGCGTTTCAGAATGAGTCGATCTACCATCAGCGGTCGGGCTGCGCCGACCCGCCTTACACGACGTGCCAGGGTCCGGGGCAGCCCGCGGTGGTGATGTCTCCACGGGGTCACGTCCTCCCCCCAGCCGGACTCTCAACCCCTCTCCCGGAGCCTAGCCACCATTGCGACTCCGTAACTCCAAGCCCTCCACCCGCCTGTGGCCAGAATCCCCTCAACCAAAGCCCTTCCACGGCCAGCTCTCGCAAGGATCCCGTGGTTTACCCCTGGATGAAAAAAGTCCATGTAAACATCGGTAAGTGCTGCTAACTTCTCCCTACTCTGCGTCTTTGTGAGCATGAATCAGTTTACCTAAGGTGGGAAGCTGAGTGTTCGGTGCTAAATCTCTCCCCTCGTGAAGTAGCCCTTGGTCTAGATTTACGATCGGCTGTTTGCAGGGCAATATAATTACATCCTCCATAAATTTTTATTGCACTTCTTCGTCAAGCACCTTTGAAGTCTATGCAACCTAGCCCTTCTAATTTCTTCCTAAGATTGGTTTTATGACGACTCGACTATCCCATAAGTTAAGTTTTATGCTTTGGTAATTTGATTTTAAGTGGTTGGATGTATAAACGTGTACTTTCCTCTGTCACCTCTCTATTGTTCATGGAAAAGTTTTATGGAAGCTAAAATATTCATATTTATAGTTGAACCATATAATGGACCCACACAACTATTCTGCAATGATTAGAGTGTGTACTTTGAGAACTAGTCCATGCATTCAGACAACAACAAATGCGACTATTGCAAAGTCACCGTTTAAAGACGTTTCCCTGTGCATAATGCAAGTGCCATTCGCCAGAAATTCAAAATAAAGGAGTTAGTGCCTTACTTTTAGATAGGTTATTAGGTTTGTATTTTATTAGGCTTTTTGTGGGTACTATCCACTGTGTTTTGTCTAGTTTTGAATTAGTTGAATCATTATCCAGCACCCATTCAGGCTCTACAAACCCTCATGCGCCCCCATTCACAGTGAACGTATACAAAATACAATGAGCATCCATGGACCTAGGCTTACTTGTAGAATTTTGCATACCATAATCCAAGAAGGTTATGTCTACATAGGCCTACCTTGTGACACGTTCTGAGGCCGATTTAATATAATATTCAAATGTTTTGAACTGTGCATTAATAATGTATGTTTAGTCCTACAAATGCAATCAATACATGTGTGTTTTGGGGATTGGCTGTAATATATTGCTCTGTGTCCCACAGTGAATCCAAATTACACAGGGGTGGGTGAGCCTAAGCGCTCGCGGACAGCCTACACGCGACAGCAAGTCCTGGAGCTGGAGAAGGAGTTCCATTACAACCGCTATCTGACCCGGAGACGCAGAGTGGAGATCGCCCACACCCTGGTTCTGTCTGAGCGCCAGATCAAAATCTGGTTCCAGAACCGGCGGATGAAATGGAAGAAGGACCACAAGCTGCCCAACACCAAGATCCGCTCCAACAGTAACTCCAACAACACAAACTCGCAAAGCAGCGGGCTCGCGCTGGGGAGCTCTCAGAACCGAACCAGCGGGCCTCCACCGAGCCTATAGCCTCCACCCTCCCCTACCCATCCACCACACACCCACCACCATGCACTTTGAAACCTCCGTTTCTGGAGGGGGATACATGGATTCCACCATGTTTTTACCTCCCCTCTTCAATTAAATTACAGGGATATAACATGTGGGGGGGAAGGGGGAGTAAAAAACGAAGAGGAGAAAATGTCTATCTCAAAAAATTTAAAAAGGGGAGAAGACTCAAACACAAACACTTCCAATGATGTGTTCACAACCTGATCCAGTTCCCTTTTTTTATCCCGTGCCCCTCTCCTTCTCTCTCTCTCTCTCTCTCTCTCTCTCCTCCATTAGAACAGAAGGCGGCAGATACTTTTCAGATTTGGTCGAATCCATCAAGATGGATCCGTGTTTCATCTTTCATCATGCCAAACTCGGCCCCATTTGTCATGTTTACTCTGCAGTACAAAGGATGAACCGTGGGCCTGCCCATTACCTCGACGTCCAACGTTGTGTTTAATAAATGAGCCCCCTTATTTCGTCAAGAGACGTTTTCTTACTCCTTTTTCTCTCCTCAATACTAAAAAAATACACCGAATATGTTCTCCGAACATGAAGTTTTTTGTAAGAGAAAATATAGCTGATTCTCAGTTATATTCTATGTTTATCAAATGCAATTATATTAAGACTGACAACGATTGTGAGGTCCGTTACTAGTTCATTTTTACAGGGACTCGTTTTTCCTTCTTTGTTTCTAGCGGAGACAGGGTGCATTTGAACACAAGCTGGTAAATCACGGTATTCACAAAGGATAGTCGTCGCAGTGGAATGATAAAGCTGGACTTATAGAAACATATTAACCAAAATCAGGTACAAACCTACCTAAGCATTATAAACACCGCACTACAATGTACTACCTAGCTATTATAATTACCTCAGTTGTACTTATGTTCATTATTTTCTTGCCTTGTGTTATGAAGTGACAGGTTAAGCTCATTTGAATTTTGTGGCAAGTATCTGCAATACAAAGGTATTCATTTCTTGTAAGTGAAACGTAATTTAAGCAATTTTGTTGGCCAGGGTTGTAAAGAGAAAAAAGGTGCGTATATTGCATGACTGAATACACATTTATTTTATATTTTGTCTTTCTCTATCTGGTATCTTTTCTTGGCACAGAAACATGCACACTCCCTCTTTCTTTAGCTCTCTCTCTCGCTCGCTCTCGCTCTCTCTCTCGCGCTCTCTCTCGCTCTCTCTCTCACCATGTGCCATTTTGGGTATTTTTATTGTATGTGTTGCTTTTATTTACATTCCAAAGATCAGTCCTGGCGCTGATAATGTCGAAATTGTATTTTTTTCTTCCTCCATATTTGAATGTTGCTCTTTTTCTGCTTATTCTTCTCGTGTCTACCTATTATTTGTAAATAGCTATAGAAATGTAATAAATGGCTGAAAAAGCATCCATCTGTCCTCTGTGTGTCCTCCTTTCCCCCTGCCGCTGTTTCCCCAATGCTATGGGTCCCAAAGATACTGAGATATGTCGCTCTCTTCAGAACAGCTCCTTTAACAGCAAGGGATGTGTAAAAAAACAACAAAATGATTCAATTTAATTTCGCCCTCCCATGGTGGGTTTTCGTTTGCCTTTCTATGTAGCCTGTCTTTTAAAAAATCACTGAATGTCTCCGTGGTGATTTATATCTTATGGTCATGAGTGATCCTGGTACATTATGCCTTGTAATCTCGTTTTAAATCACAAACCCCTTCGTTTCACTCTCTTCCCTCGTTAATTTAACGGTGCTCACACACCCGCTGCTCGCTTGTGCTGAGAACAGCCTGAAAATATGGATCCTCGTTTTTGATTTTTTTTTTAAAACAGCTTCTCGGCTCGTGGGCTTTTAATGCTTTAATGAGTGTAATTTTTGCACAACAGTTTCTCGGTGTTTGCTGGCTAGCTGTGTATTTTTGTATATTACAAAGGAGCGGGCCGGCGCATAGCTCAAACCCTGACAACCAGATAGATAATCAAGAAGACAAATGGCTTCTTTTGTAAGGCACGGCTCTTGTATTAATTTTCATTTTCTTCTCTTAGAGCAGGTATCGAAAATATAGAGCAGGAGAAAATAACATTCCGTTTGGGTGTTGAACTTTAAACAAAAGTGTGGCCTCAAATTGGTCTGCTAGCATTCCGTGGAACAGAGAAGATTTTCTATTACTTGTTGGTTGATGTAAGCCCTTGTGCCATATAGCCTCCTCCAATCCACTTATATGTTTGTTTTCTCACCATATATTTATGAAATGTATTTTCAAAACCACCAGCGTCCTACAGGCCTATGCTATGCCGCAAGACATTGAAGCAAGTCCAGTCAAAGACACGCACATGGTACCATTGAAATACATACAATGTGATAGGCCTACCATCGAATTCGTTCACAGTATTCTTGAATGTGCTCTTTTTTAAATTCTATAGGTGTTTTCGCGTGAAACCGATGATAGGCCCTATAGCGCACACATAGATGCACACCATTTATTTTCATGTGGGCCCTTAGGCAGTGTCTCTATACTTCTCAGATTTCAAGTGATTTTATGTCCAAATGTTGTGATATTCACAACAGTTCAAACGTCGTTTATTTGAATAGATACATTGGTCCCCACGCATGTGTCTTCACAAAAAAAGCCCCCAAGCACTTGCATAGTAAAATAAATGAATTTGCGTGTGACATCACATACAATATGCACCTTGGAATTCTATTCTTATCCTTTATATAAAAAAAAGAAGCCTTCTGCTTTCGGAGGGTGAATAGGAGCGAACAGATTTCTAAAGGGGCCCCAAAAGTTCACCTCCATTATTTGCGGACAGAGCCAAGAAAAATGTGAGAATTATACAGAAAAATCATTAATCACTTCTTCTCTTTAAACACTTCTTCTCCTCTATTGTCATTCAGCAGCACAACTGCACGGACCTTCTGCTAGGAGGGGAGAGGAGTCTTGGAAGACACTTGAAGATACCACCCCCCCTCAACCCACCACCTTCTTTTTGACCAAGTCTTGCCACAAGAAAACTTTTTTTCTTGAAGAAAATCCCCATAGAATTCCAACGGCATTGAGAATCTTCGCATTACCGAGGATGGCAGCGACGAAGGTAATGACTTTTGTTTCGTTGGTTTGCTTTGGTTGGAGTTTTATTGCTTTATAGCCCTTGCTTTCACAGCCGGGTAGCAGGCACGCATTTGTTGAGGTCGGGAAAGGCTAGCTAGGTTTTATGGTCGCTTTGATATAGTGTGAGGACTTTTGGAGCCCTGCTGTTGTGTATCCATGATCCGTGTGGAGGATAGAAATTAAGTTGCGTTTTCCTGAGAATTTGTGCAACTGTTTACTTCTCTTGGTCTCCAAGCGTCACCTCTGAAATGGTATTAACATGTCAGATGTCTCTCTCGCTCACCCTCTCCCTCTCTCTCTATTTGTTGCTTACTTTCAATAGGCCTATGTTTTTAGTACATTGTATATATGGATATGGGTGTATAGGCTATGTAATAGGCCTACACACCCATGCGTAATGTTGCCCTTTTGGATTGGACAGCATCCTTGTCTTCAAAGCTTGACAATGCACTGCATTCTTCCAGGGTTAGGATGTTTACATTCTTAGAATACTGTCCTATAATTGGCCTATTTATATTTTTCTCAATATACTTTTTTAGTATTACTGGCAGTTAGATTTGAATTTGAATATGAAGGCTGTCCTATCGTTTTTATACAGGTGCGTAAATGCAACAGAGGCTTGGCTATGAGTAATTCGATGCTCAATTGGTCAAACCAAAATTAAAAGAACGATTAATGGGGGGGCTACCGAGCGCAAAAAAATAATTTACCTCGAAATTAAACGACTTGCAGCACATCCCTGCAACGCAATTGCATTTAGTGGTTGCTTAGATGAGCACGAATGCCTAAGAAGTGCATTCACTGCTGTTTCACCCCTCCAAATCAATCTCTGCGGGTATTTAAAAAAGTCCAGAGGTTCTGCGCCATGGCTTCTGCTCCCTCTGCGCACCTGTGTGGCATGATGCGTGTTAAAGTAACAGAAACAAATGGTAAAAATGTAAGGACTGGCATCGAAGGGAGAGGCAGAGAGAGAAAAAAAATCGATGGGTGGAAGGACAACAGAATGGCCTGGCCGTGCGCGAGTTCAACCAGGGGACACGTTTTCTGACCGATTAGGTCCGTTGCGAAGTCACAGACTGACCCTTGGTACCCCTTGACCCCTCGCAGACTGGACACCGCTCCGTGTTACATTTCCAACAAAGACCCCGGGCGAGTTAGTCATAACACCGCTGCCAGGTCACTGTAACCTCGGGGCACGGTGCTATCTCGTCTCAGACACCCACGTAAACCAAACAGGGCCTTAAGAAAACAGACAGCCGTGCCCTTCTCCAGAGCTATCTAGCTGCATGGATTCATTTTTTTCTCTCTCATTCCCCTCAGATTCACAACTATACAGGCTAAGCCCCTGGTTGCTATAGGAGACGTTTGGGTTGTGTCCCATATTTCGTTGATAGGCCTCGCTATGAGTAAGACTGTACATTTCAGCAGCTTCAGCTTTACACAGGAAGTCATGCCCCCCCTCCCCCAGATATGACTACTATATGGTATTCCAACGCTTTGCGTTGTATCATGCTCCCTCGGTCCCTCTCCAGCCCCATTCCCTCCCTCCTTGGCCCTAAAACCCGTCCAAGATTTGTTGGAAGCCTCTGCCGCTTGGCCCTGGAGAGCTGCTGTGGTGCGGTGCCTGTTTTAGATCACCCCGCTAATTGCGAAACAAATAGCCCACGCGCATTGCTGAATTATTATTGTGGAAAGCCGCGGAGCGGAGGTCAGCGCCATGTAGTCACAGAGATATATAGCTAACGCACGCGCACTTCGTGTGCAAAAGCTGAAAGCTGTATAATTATTTTTTTTTAAAGGAGACATTAAGTAAAGCAAAGCACCATTGTTACTGCTGCCAGCAGATCATCATATAATCACCAAATGCGGAATGTGAAAATAAAAGTAAGTTCCATGTTACTATTTTAGCGAATAACTTAACCCTTTTCGTTTGGTTTCAAGGATAGAAATGCAATTAATTATATCACTGCGCCTATCTATAGCGAACTTCTAGATAGCCTCTTTACTACTCTTTATTACTTAGCCTACTACTACTACTACTACTACTACTACTACTACTACTACTACTACTACTACTACTACTACTACTACTACTACTACTACTAGCTACTACTACTACTACTCCTACTACTACTTTAACGATACTACTAATGATAATAGCACTAATAATGATAGGCCAACATACATACAGACATACATACATACATACATACATACATACCTACCTACCTACCTACCTACATACATACATACATACATACATACATACATACAGACATAAATACATACATACATATATACATACATGCATCATGCATACATACATACAAAGGCTAAATAGTACATAAATACAATACAAAGGCTACAGTACATACGCTAACAGCATCCATAATTCATCTTTATAATTATGATCGCAACGCCAATAGCTTAATACCGTTCATCATGTAGGCCTACCTACATGTTTTATCATATTTCAGACTGGCTTCCATAGATTTTGAATTTTGTTCAGAAGCTTGCAGTATTGATTGAAACATACCTAAAATAACTATAGCATAATTTTTGGTTAGGTTACATGCTGGCAAGTATGGCTGGATGCTGTCCTATGGAGTCCATGTCTCTCGCAGAATATATATTTTAAAAAAGGTTGTGTGTGTCCTGCCGGCTCTGACAGATTTACGATCCCCAATAAAGGCCGGGATGTTGGGCTTCGCAAATCAATCTCTGCTACCCTATATAAACCTAGCCTTTAGCAAAACGTTGTGTTTACATAGCCAAACTTCAGCTTTGATTTTCATTGACTGCTGTTTGATAGTTTTTGTATGAGTATTTATTGTTATTGACTATTTATTATTTGTTATTTTTTTATATATATATGATGATGATGTAAATTATGATGATGATTATGATTATGATTTATTCTGTAAGCAAAAGTAACCCACAGATAGGCTATTCTTTATTTACACGTATTTCAATAGCTTTTTTTATGGACACTTCAGTTTTTAAGTGCAGTTTTATTCCATTCTAGGTGATTAGGTTAATCATTTACAAGGATAAGGCTTTTGGGTGTTCCCATCGATCATGGATTTGTCTTAGACCTTTTCTTGCAATGTATTTCGTCAACATTTATAATAAAAAAAGGCTATTATTAGGCCTGTATAATCATCACTATTATTCTCATTAAGCTATTGGTGTGGTGTTGTTGTTGATATTAATATGATTATCATAATAAGACTACACAATATGGTGTCATTCTTTTGTTAGTCGTGTTCGTTTGTGGTTCTTATTTTAGTAATCTTTGTTGCAATTATATGGGCCTACTGTGATTAGTGTAATGTATAGCTATCATTAATAGTGCTATCACCCCTGCAAATATTTGATTTAAATTATGTGTGAAATCTTTTACAACTCCTTGAAATGTGTTATTCGTTCTGGATTTCTATGTTTCCCAGTCGTCCCTTTGTGTCTCCCCTAATCTTTTATAGAAGAGAGTAAAGCTACAATAACAATTTTATCTGATATCCACAATTTTATGGTTCCACTCTGGCATCTTGCGTTCATTGTTCACATTTTCCCCCGACCGCAAATATTCCAAATAACCTGCTGGGCAAAAGTTATAGCTGCAAAATAGCTTATCTACACAGCGTTGATTTCTTTCCCAAATAGTTCGGGGTAATTGCATTTGATATCAAACCCTTTTGTGCTTTTCCCTTCGAGCCGTTTAATTTCTTGTGTAATTTTATTTTCCTGGGGAAAAGGCAAGCAGCTTCAGTGTTGTGTTGTTCTCTGCTACTCGTAGGCACAGCACCAAGTCTTGCTATTGTTTGACCTTCAGGATTCTCCTTTAGACATAGCTGGGGTTTGTTGGACACAGCCCCAGGTCTATTGTTCTGAGAGAGTGCAATGGCAGAGCACACCAAAGGATTGGTACCATTGTTGCTAAGTGCTTGCGGCAGGGTCTCTCCCCATACAACTCTCTCCTTTCTGCCGCGTGCTACCTGTCTTTTATTCGCTCCATAATGGTCCCTGTACAAATGAATCACCCTCGTGCCACGGGCTTCCACCAAACTTGTTAATAATTAGATGCCTGCTATTTAGAGATCTCGTCGGCGCAGCTATGTGTGCCATCACTTCACAACTCCTATCGAAGTAATTCGAAAATCAGGATACCACAAAAAGGTAGTTGTTTTCATTGATCTTTTAGCAATTGTGTCATATTGAATCACCATCAGTAATGATAGTGTTATTATGAGATTGACTGTGGGTGAAACAGTGTATGCATCGTTTTCATTTCTTCCAGAATGGCCAAAAATGTATTTAATTATTGTGTAAACAAAACATTTGTGCAAACCAACAAGGACTTCAACGAATAATAGGACAGAAATAATCTCAACAATAGACCAAGCAAACCAGTTTAGCTGCTACAAAATTAGCTTTTAGTGTACGCCTTCTGTGCATAAATCTATATCTAAATAAGGATTGCTTGTTTTCAAGCGAAAGAAAAACACCCTTATCTCGAAATACATAAACAGAGCGGGTATGGTAAGGAATAAAGACAAAACGAAAGCACCCAAGGGTTTCACTATCCTCCTCTATTTGTATCATGTCATCTCTCTCAAATAGCCACTTACCATAACTTCTTTCAGTAGCCTACATAGCACACACATAGCCTGAGACGTATTTCTCCCTTTCACAAAGAGCTTTATAGTAAACGATGTAGGCCTATAGGCTAGTATTTATTGTATATTCTGTAAAATATTTCAGTTAGAACGTGGGCTCTGGAGTGTTGGGTCAGAGTGGTCCCGCGAGCGTGCAAGGAGAGGTACCCCATCCCCCTCATGGTCACGTGATTCATTAAATAATTAATGCAGATGTTGCAGAATAGATATGTATTCGTCAGGAATATCGCAGACATGGTCTCCCTGTGTCTGACGTGAAATTCAACTGTCCTTTTAAAAACAAGCCCTATAGCGGAGAAAAAAAAGAGAGGGAGAGACACACAGAGGCTGCAATAAAACAAATTTGGACGGGAGCCTCTCGTCGTGTGGACATTGTGAGTATAGCGGAAACGGGGACGCCACTTCCACGCAAGTGCATTGCTGCGCCGTTGGCTTACCCGAGTCAATGAATTATATGCTGTTTGTAATATTGTGGTAAATATGTCAAAAATACTCATCTTGCCGTACTTTGACATCATGCATGTGTGTTTGCACCCATCATCCCATGTTTGACTTCAGCCTTGGTTACATGAACGATACTAGCCTTTACATGTCATAGTACTGCACTGTATTGCAATGCAATGATAGCGATGTATATATTTTAAAAGCAGTCGTATTACTATTCTCATCCGTCCCCCATCCCATCTCTGTCTTCCTCATGTCTGCATGTCTCTCTCCCTCTCTCTTCTTTTCAGCCAGCTACTTCGCTTGATTTATAGTGATATGTGTGTCAGCGGCAGCGGGCTGCCATTGTGTGTTTGTGAGGGAGTTGTGTTGTTTATGGCCGTCTCCACGATAAATCATTTCTCTTGGAAAATGATTGGCGAGTGATGATACGCGGGAATGAGGAAGAGATTCCTGGATCCTCGTTTCTCACTCTGGCTTTTTCGGTGCTTCTTGTCTCTCGCGGGTCGAGAAACGCTTTTGCCTTTTTCTCACTCCTCTCTCCCCCGGGCAGTTGATTATCGCGGGCGATTTACGGCAATGGATCAGCGACTAATATGAAGGCTAAGTAGCTCGAGGTCTTGAGTTACTGCATATGCGATTACCAATTAAGGGAAGGTTTGTTTAAATTTGGCGAAAACAGGAACGCCTCGTCGCCATGTGAATCTCATAAAAGCGCCGGAGCTCGCCAGCATAGGCCTATTCATAGCCAGGGGTGTAATACCTTAGCTCAAGCCGTTTTTTCGGACAGGATAGACAACTTAATTGGAATACAAACTTAGTAGAAGAGTAGGCTATAATTCAGCTAGATGGGAATTGTTGTATAGAGGGGTGGCATGAAGAGCATATAATCGACTCACTGTAGCTAAAGGGACTGGAGGATTCATTCAAAAAAATATTTTTCGACCGATTATTTCGTTGAATTTACTGTGGATTTTTTTCGACCATGAAATGATGCAACATTCGATAACTTCGTAGCCTATCTTTCTGCATTTCACCATAACGCACAATGAGACCTTTTAGTGAATGGTGGTGTTTAGTAAACAGAATATAGTATTTTTTTTAATTATTTGGTGTACTATTGTGTCCATTATGCCATCGAATGTCTGCAGGTTGTGAGAATAGCACAGGCACCATTTTTATTGGTTGTGGTGGCATTTCAGCGCATTTTATTGTGCCTGTGCCTTTACCAAGGGGTGGGGGGTGGGTGGGGATGTGCAATTTTCTGGGCTAACCGTAGTAAATGTCGTAAATGACGCGTTAACGTTGTTTTGGTGTGGATATAAAATATGTGTATGGTGCATTGATGCTATTGAAAGAGGAAACTACAGACAGACAGAGACTGCAACAGTTTTCCATTTGAAAATGTTTTACTCACATTTAGGTTTGAAAAGGATGACAATACAGATAATGAAATCAGTATTTAGTAGGATAATAATAAATAGGACTAATAATAATAATAATAATAATATATTTATAATACAGTGCTTCCTTTTTGTATTCATGAATACAAAACCATCTTAAATTTCATTACCATGGCTGGCTCCTTCCACAATCCTCCCCTTCGCCTCGCTAGTGTAAACCTTTGTGTAACAAAATTAGAACAACTCTGTGGCTCCCATCAAATATTAATGGGCATAGCAGCAAGGGGCAGCACTTTTGAAAATGTATAATCCAGCGGCGCTCCTTCTTGTCGGGCTCTGTGTCAAAAACAATATTCCAGCTCATTTCTGTGGACGTACAGGGGGTCGATGAGAAGGGGACATTGTGCGCGTAAGAGATCACGGTTGCTCACTGAAACCGCCTCATGTCTGATTTCAATGACAGCCCAGCGTTGGAAAAATGATTCCAAATGCCAGTCAGATGGGTAGCTAGGCTGAGTGCTCAGATTCTGGGTGGAAACAATGGTGCATCATCATCATGGTGTCAAGACAAATGCTAATAACCTACAGTCAAAAACTAACTATTAGCATTACGCACAGCTCTAATACACGTAAATAGGCTACAAATAGATTAGCAGTAACACTTTGTAAGTAGCATGTAATGGTAGCAACAGTGTGTTATGAGGCTTCTAAAATAGCATCAGTATAATACTGTTACAAATAATCTATATTACCCACCCTGCCTTAACTAGAGGTTGAAAGCTGAAAGTGGGCCCTTTGTTTGAATGGCTCTTTCAGGTTCGATTTATAGGATAGGCTATTGCTCTTCAAAACCCTTTCAGCAACCTGCAACTGATTCACTGCGTCCAGATTGTATATGTATATCTCTATAGAGGCTTTATGTATGCATGCGTAAGTGTGTCTGATTATTGTTTATTCATTTGTGTCACAGACAAGGTCGTTAAAATCCCACGCATAAGAGACGAGGCAGCACGAGCGCATCTTCTCGCTCAACAGCGGTGGGGAACAATACAAATATATGGCAGCCATATTGAGCCCTTTCTCTCACAAAAAAGGTGCGACCCTCCAAGAATACACCATTCATAAGCATAGCCTTTTTCTCCAGAATATTCTCTCGCTTACGTCCAAGTATTCGTTTTGCAGTGCTACAGCAAAAACTATCGAGATAAATGTATTTCCATCCGTTTTTCTGCTATATGTTTACATAAAGAATGGTGGCTCTATAATACTAGTATTTTGGAGGTAGCTTAAATTCGATTGTTGCACTTCGTTTTTACAATTATAGATACACTACGACACTGCATAAAAACAATAATGGAACCTTTATATAAAATAACATGCATGGTACATAACACTGCAGGCGATAAAAGACTCACTAGAACACGATACTTTTCCTGTGGTCAAAGAACAAAATGACCTACCATGAATCATTAATTTACGCGTAAATAAGTAACACATGTATGTACCAAATAATAGCCTGGACAAGACGTCCACAAAAAGCCATGGGGATTGTTTTAATATATCCAAACAAGAGAGAACTGTTCATTCTAAAGCCTGTCCTTACCTCGATCTAACTTAGCTCTATATTTGCAATAGTTTTCATTGTAAACGAATATCGAAAGCATTAGGTTAACTTTTACGCAATGGAAATCTAACCATCTAACATATCTTGCACTTTATCCAAATGCCTCTAAAACATAAGCGTAATATATATCCTCTTTATTTCAGTCACATCGACCACCCTTAGCCATAATAATAAGCCGAAATTTAACATAATAGCCTACGAGTAGCCTAATACAGTTTCGATGTAATGTTACTGAATGACTTGCCCAAAAGCTATACAATAATTTAGCTCCCCAAACCATCTATTAAAAAACAGGTGAAAATCCAGCTAACATATAAATCTAGTGGTCAGATTAGTCTTAAACTTGAGTCTTAAACTTGAAAAAATAGCTGTTATTTCCCCTAAGTTATATTACTATTATTATTATTATTATTATTATTATCTTTGTGAGTAGTCTATTTCCATCTCCTAATTCTGTTCAGAGGGCCAGGTAGATATTGGTTGGCCAGGTAGGTATTTCCCCGGCCTTCAGTAAATGCAGGAATGATTACCCCTTCGGAAATACATCAATATGAAGCCCCGCGCTAATTCATAATGGTCTGCAAGAGCAGCAATTCAAAAGCGCATGAAAAATGACCGGTGAAACCGTATCCAGAGGCTGCAAGGATAATTTTCACCCGGCTGAAGAGCATGCAGGAGAGCGATAAGAGTGCTAAGCCGGAAATGTTCAGAAGAAAGGCAAGGTTTTTCATGCGGGACTAAAAATAGCTCGGATACTATCGTGGAACATTTGCATCAGTATAATTGAACTTCCCACTATTCGTGTGGGTATCTCTCCCTCCCTCTCCCTCTCACTACCTTCTATCTCCTTCTCTCTCCCCCCCCCCTTTCTTTCTATCCCTCTCTCTCTCCCTGTGTGCGTGTGTGTGTGATTGTGTGTGTTTTTTGTGTGTTTGTGTGTGTGTGTTTCTTTGTGTTGTCTGAGCGTAGGCAGATAACACTCAGACACACAAAAGGATCGGCCAAGAAACAAAGCCAAGTGCATCCGACTTAGTCACAAATTCTAAAACGTAATAATCTACGTTTACAAACGTTAGTGCAATAAAAACAATCAAAGGGTGAGAGCCTTTAAACACATCAAGATAGAGGTCATTTATTTTCACATCCCCTTACTAGCCCGGCTGCTATGATGCAAGCCTATTTCATTCGTACTATCCGCTATCCGCCAACCATCACCCAGCCTAAAAATGAATTTAACTCTGGCAAGAAAATGGCAGTATCGGAATGAGGTTGACCACGTTCACCCCTGCAGAAGCCCGCAGGTTGTAATCGCCATATGGCCCGCGTGTCGGCCTCGCAGCCGTGCAGTCAGATCCCTATTGGACAGACGAACCCCTTTGCCTTCTCCACCCTGTGTGTCCTGTCAGTCCACTGGTTCAGTAGTTCACCGTGTCAATCCACCCCGCTCCACGCAAGCAGCTACAGGCGGGAAAAAATAGGTAGAGGGTAGAGGTGGAATCTATCGCCTGCTGCTGACTGCTAAGCCCGAAGGAATCGCAAGCAGGGTTCGAAGAGTTCGGAAGTGCAAAGGGGGGCTCCGTGTTCGGGAGCGCTCGGGCTCGGAAGACACCCGTCGTGTTGATGGGTGCGCGCGCGCGTGTGTTGTGAGCAGTCCGTCCTGCTCGCGGTCGAGGATTTATAGCTTTCCAAAGCCGCCCAGTAAACTCTCTTTTTTTGTTTTGTTTAGTGGAAAGATATAATTACCAAATTACGCACAACGCATCCAAGGTCACCAAAAAGCAAAAAACTATATATTCCAGGCGCGTCTACACTAGATAATCCTCCAAACGCTGGCCAAGCTTGGTTCGTGAGACCCAGAGAAGTGCTGGAAGTCAGGTAAGGTTTTCAGGCATCGACTGACTCCGGATGCTTGGGCTCTTCCCAGTGTCCTATGCTCCTCTGTAGACAAGTCATTAATTATCCGTTGTGTGACCCATCTTTGGGTGTGCCTGAGCTCGCAAACTTTGTGTTTTCGAACAGCCGAAGACAGATGCCTTCGAATAGGTAACCGAGGAGGGCTAAAGGGCGACTCGCTCCCCTCACTCTCTTTTCCTCACCCTCTCTCCATTCTCTCCGTCTCAGTGCATTTCTTTACCTCTCCCCTGACTGTCCCTCTCCTTCTTCTTTCTACTTCTCAGTCAAGCATTAATATCTGGGCTCCCACACCCCCATTTAAAAGTTTACTCATTGCGTAAAGTGCGGTGCATCTAATGTTTAGAGAGGGGAGTGGGGGACTCGCGGTGTGGGGTGAGCCGTGAATGGATCTGATGGCTAGGTGTAAAAAGAAGATGCATGTGCTCCTGATTTATGACCGTGTGAAAGGATTGCTTACTCTAGCTGCTCCCAATTTAGCCTCGGTTTTTTCTCTCTCCCCAGGAATCCCAAAATCCTTTCAATACCATCACTACCTCCTTCGTTATTATTTTTAATATCGCTGTTTGTGGAACAACTGGTGCTCCACATAAACCTACAAATGGCGTTTTAGGCTATGTGAAGTAATGTAGATTCGCGCTATTACTTCTAACACGACCTGCAGGTTCATGGGCAATTGAAAGCTATTGTTTTTCATACTGTAACTGTTAACCTCTAGGGATGTAAAATAGAAGTGTTGTTGTAAAATAGAAAATGTTGACTTCAGAGGACCTCGAGAGCTCACTGATAATAGTAAAGATAGTCATTCATAGGCCCTCTGTGAGCCTATACGCTCATTGCTAATTTTGCTTCCCATGCATCTCGGTCTGTACATCGATTAAATATATTGGTTCTATTCTAAACTATCTCACTAACAACACGTTCTAATGTTACAAGAACATGAAAATAAATGGTGTAAGAGGACTTTGTACAGCAAAAGATGCAGTAAATGAAGCCATACTATTACATGCCGATGTGAACTTTGCACATTGTAAAATCATTGTAAACCGATTATCTGCAACTGCCATTTTACAACTACACATTGTAAACACATTATCTATGCAAACATTATCTAGACTACCCTCGAGATAACACGAGCAAGATGTCAGTGAAAGACATCTGCAAGACACGTGGACTTCCAACTATATAGGAACCCCCAATGATGCTACACGAACATCATGCCATCTATAGCTTCTTTAACCCACAATAACTAGTTGCGCCAAAAGGAAAACCAAAGAATAGACTCCCAGATATGTGTTGTTCCTGTTGTTCTTTCTTTAAAAAAAAAGGATTATTTGTGTGCCTGTTTGACATTGTACTGCATTGTCAGGAGCTAATAACATAAGCATTTCGCTGCACCCGCTATAACATCTGCTAAACGTGTGCCAATCATCTTTGATTTGATTTGAATATGGTCCATGGGTTATCTCACTACACGACGACCATGTTTTGACAATACCATTATACTTCTATAAACTACATTTACTTCTATAGACTAACTTTGTCTATAGACTATAAGCTGTACTGCATGTCAACCATTAGTTGGATAGATCGGTGGAAATCATGACCTGGCAGTTTGTGCGTCATGGGGTTGGAAAACTGAATGAAACCACAAAAGTCTAAGTGGCCATGATTTAATTGATTTTATCATACATCACTGACAATATAGGCAAGCTCCAATGGAAAAAGTGAAAGTAAAACTACTGTGTGTCAGTGTATAATATCTGACAGCTTTGGATAGCATCCATACGATCTTTATGCAAGTTATTTGCTATAGTGGCATCTGCTTGAGACGACGTGGATCACTCTGCAGCACAGCAATCATTAGCATGATCTCTAAAGTATTAAATGTCAAAAGGTACTATGAAAATCTAAACTTTCAATTTAAGTCGTTTTTATATTGAAAATAGGTCCAGGTTCCAGTAAAGCCTTGTAGGCCTATATCCAACCATTCATTCACTAAAGCTTGGTCACGTCCCCCCTACCCCATCCTCACATGTCATATTGGTGAGGTTGGCACTTTTTAGTTCCCTGGAGCAGAAAGGATACTGTGACCTATAAGGTCCCCCCACCCCAACCGTCTCCAAGTCAGTGTCCTCTTTGAATTCTCGGTTAAAGATTACCACCTAGAGCCCGTTCTCTCATAAAGATTAACCCTGATCTCTTAATGAAACTAGCTGATGGAAGGGAATTCTTGTTGAGCATTTCGAACGTGAATATGTTCTATGTTCTGCAACCAAAAGCCAATATGCTAAAGTCCCTCATATGCAGAGGCATCAGTGGCACTGATGCCATAGAAATGCATCAATTTTCTTCACTCCAGATTGGCACCTTTCTCTCTCCATTCGCACCTTCAACAAATAAGGTGATCAAACTAAATAAACATTTAGTAAAATTAGCTATAACGCCATCATAACAACGTAACCTAATGAAAGCCACTCTAAAAGCACAAAGAGCTAATCTTGCATAGACATATTTGCCCATATTTCATATTCAAACACTAGCACACCCCTTCTGAACTTGCGTAGGTTCTCTTGCGCAATGACAACTAGCTCCACGGGGATCGATACAGACATAACGCTCAGGTCACCGGGGTCAAATGGGAGTTTAATTGTAATCCGGAGATCTTTAGTAGAGGGCTATCTGCGTGGGTGTAAAACCAAGCCCCCTTGCTCCACCAGTCGCCCAGTGAGCAGTGCACAAACCCCTTTCATCACCCAAAGATTGGAGGCAGAGGCCTCGCATCCCCACCGGTCTCGCTCACTATTGAGTCCGTCGTGTTGAAAGTCTCATGTCATCCGGCAGAATGGGAGAGAAAATAAGATGTATCATGTCTCTCCCCGTTTAGAACAATTTGTGGCTTTCCATTTGGGATGCCAGTCGTTCGACCTCATTGCATTTCAAGGCGGCGGAATTCGGCGAATGGACACGATGAAAACTACACCCTCCCAGAGATTGGGAGGAAAATATGATTTTGGGGGTGAGTAGCGCCTTGTAAAATGGGGCAAAATTCAGAGAAAGCAACAAATCCGGCAAAGGTGAAGAAAAATAAATTCTCCCTCGTTTTGGAGGCATCAAACAAGGGGGAAGAGTAGCCACAATTATATCAAAACCAGAGTCTGTTGACGTACGCACGTCACGTGACCGCATGATATGGAGCATTATTTTGGATATGGAAAGGGCCTTATTGTTGCTTGCTGGCTGTGTTTTCGAACAGTCACTAACTCTGCTGTTAACAACTGCCTGGTAATTACACAACAAATGGGATGTCGGCGTTTCGCTGACTTCCAGAAGCCCATGCAGGCTCTTTGAAAGCCTTGGACAGCAAGGCCCGGATTAATACATAAATATAATTCATTAAGAGGGGACTCCAAAGTAGACTTCTTCCGTTGATTGATCATTAATCTGGTGAGTTATTGCTCTTCAACGCAAAGGTCACTTGGTAAACCGAACTCCAATCCGTCACATCGAGATGTAGCCCCGCTGCGTGCCTGTTAATTTCGCTTGTTTTGCACCCAGCTCGTGTTCATAAACATGGTGCACGTAGAAGTTGTGATGGTGGGGAACCGTTTTTCGGTAAACGAATGGCCACGGAGGGTGTGAGGGTAAACATGGCCAGACGCAGGCTGGTGAAGGCACCGCTAACGATAATAAATGAAAAGAGGGGGGAAAAAACGTAACAATAAAGTTGGAGAGAAACTGTTTGTGTACTTGGCCTCTAGTGTTGAGCTATAGGGCTGTGGGATTTGATCATTGGCTTAGATTTTATAGAACATTTTCGAGCAGGCAAGCATTCCCCATTCCCCTAATGCCTGTGCATCCACTTAATATGCATTTTGATAAATTATGCAGGAGCCCTTTGTTGCAACCCGTGCAGAAACGAACCAGCCAAATCCCTATGTTGTTTGTCTCCGTTATTCCGATAGCTCTTTGCACATGCCAGGCTTTTTGGATGATTTTCGTTGAATTAGTGCTTGGTTAGTCGTCATTTCTTCTGAATTTCCTCGCTCCCTGGCTTCTTCCAACCTTTTTCCACAAAAAAATTGGCTCATCAGCTCTTCTGCTTGTAGCTGCCTCCTCCCTTTGTTCGGAGCGTGCAGCGTTGCTGGCTGCGGGGGCTGTAGCACCCTGCACTTTGTAGGTAACTTTAGGTTAGTCCAGTAGGGCTCCGGGTCGAGCGAGCTATCGGTGCTGGAAATCTTCAAAACTACCAGGGTAGCAGTGGAGTAAAAACCGGGGCGACGAGGATGGAAGCGAGCCAATGCTGTGCGTGAGTGCGGGGATGCAATAAATAACTTTATATCGCTATAGGCCGCAAAGTCGGGGAGGTCGGGGAATCCTCGTTTTGATTTATGTGTTTGGGGTAGCTGTCAGGAGCCGGCGAACGAGAGCGTCCAACGTTTTTATTCCACTTTTAATAAGAGCTACTATGCAGACCATCATGGCCATTTGGTTTCATTTCTGCTCCGGCCCTGTCTCTGGATAAAGCCATGTTCTGTCGACCTTTACTCTGGAACTGGATATAGTGCTACATTTACCTAGACTTTGGGATTCTTTTCCCAGAATGGTGGGGCTTTTATTTACGGTGTTTCTCAATGGGCGCTACACATTCTATTGGCTGACTTTCGTTTATTTTCGATTTCATTCGTTGAACTGTTTCGTTTATTGGGACTTTGTAAGCTATTTCTCACCTTTATTGCTATCTTTGTTATAATAATTATCATATTTTTTTAAAATATTATTATTGTGTTCATTATTTTCATTATCATTAGCCTATGGATATTATTGTTGTTGTTGCTATTATTAGAATATTAGAATATGATTGTCATTAGAACATACTTTGATCCCCTACTGCCTCGATTGGTAGGCTATTATTAATTGCTAAATTCATAATAATTAGTCAATGTCAACATAGCAACAACTAGCCTACTATTATGGATGATTTTTGCTTTATTCTTCATTCATGCTTGCTACATGAGCTACCTTGAAGGAAAATAACATTAAATCAATATCCACCAAATTGCTTTTACATTTATGAACATTGTGGGAGCATTTTTGTTTATTTATTCAACATGAACCTCACTGTCGTGTGGATTGATTGACTTGCGCCATATGTAGGCCTACTGCGTGAGATTACAGAATCTCAAAAATAAATAATGAGAAATATGATATGTTATCTGATAGATCATTGAAATCAATACAATGGGCTCATGAGAAAACCCTGGATTCTATCCTTTGGCTTTGCATTTAATCCGCGATTCCACAGGAACAATTTAAGGTTAACGATATCTGTCACCTGTGGTAAACTCTCAGATTGCCTGTGTCTTCGATTTGTCTACAAGAGGTCATATGCACTGTATTGGATTTTTTTACGACCTCCTTTGATTGCATCTTTCTCCTTTTCCCCATCTGCAGTTCCTTCAATCCGTCCAGGAAGCTGTATTTCTTGCATAAAATCCAGTGATAAGAAACAACATAATCCCAGTAAGTCACCTTATTACAAGTATTGCTAAGCATTGCAAATTATTATTTGCTCGTTATTATGAATAGGAATGAAAAACGGATGTGCTATTGAATGCAATCTATTCGATGAATATTTTCCATTATCCCATTGAAATAATCATATTTCTTAACATAAGAAAACATACTTTTACATATTTGAAAGTAAATATGTTTTATTGGAATGGAGTATGCATACATTGCATACATTCAACAGTGATGATTTAGTCTGCACATTACATTCACATAATCGGTAAAACATTTCCTAGGCCAAGAGTGTGTATCATAATGTTCCCTAGTATGGCATACATGTAGCCTGTGAGAATGGCTTGTGATATATTTTTGAGGCAATGGACTGCAAGTATGAGCTTTTCAATTAAGATTTTTTTTTAAACAAATAAACATCTCTTTGCCTATATGCATAAAGCACCACAGATGAATCAAAATCATTGTCAAAATGGTGGTGCCTGTGTGTGTGTGTCCTTCGGTGTGCTTGTGCTCTCTTCTTTCGATGACGCAATGAATGCCATAGTGTAATATCTGGAGGAGAAAACAACATTATGCATGATGAAAGTGTGGGCGTGTAGCATTATGTAGATTAGCCATGCAATAGCATTCTTCTTACAGCATGTGTGACAGAAGAATCATAGGATAACTCAAATAGTCAAATAGGCACAGAGGCGGCAATGTCCTATTGTCCAAATGGAAAATTAACACGTTCAATATATATAAATAGATAGGCTATGTCGTTCAATGTAAGGGGTCTGTCATATGAATACAGTAGACAATGCTCAATACATTTTAAATTAAATATATTCACACTCAATGGCATATTCACCACACAATCACTAGCATTTACCTAATGAAAAAAACTATACACAACATTCAAAACACTTTCCACCTAAAAACCTACCCTTCTCATTAACAAAATAGGAAATACCAACGAAATGTCTCATTGTGTTTGTAGTCTCTTTATGTAATATGTTGGTTGCAATGTTCAGTGCAGGAAAAAGGAAAACCTTTGATCCCAAAATCTGTCCATATATTCCACCGTTGAAATAGTATATCCATGACTCAGTCAACTCCAATATATCAGGAAGACGATGCATCTCTGTCATCCTATGAAAATAACGAAAATACTCTTCCTCAATCTTCTAACAAGCACCGGCATGTTGTAATCCCCAAAATCATATTGGTATAGACTCTTCTCTCGCCATAACTCAGAAATAATAACTTGTCTTCTCCCGGTATGCGCTTAGTCGTGAGAAAAAAAAGACCAGTTGTAGATACAAAATACTGGAGCGTTTGGGTTTTTAGTTAATTAGTAATCTTTTAAGTGGGTTGCATTTGTCCATTTAGCAGTAGTTGCAAATCCAGAACAATGTCAGGCAGATAAAGTTGCAGACACCTACATTTCTGTCTCCTACCTTCCTCCTACACCGTTGGTGATCCTCTCTATTCAAGTTCCCACACGAAATGCATCTTTTAAAGTAGCTGTTTACAGCTAGTGCTGTGTGGTAGAAGTCATACATCTTGCGTAGCCATAAACGAAGGGGGTAGTGTCCTGAATAATAAAAATAGAGAGAGAGAGGGAGAGAAGATAGTGAAAAATTGGGAGAGAGTGAGAGAGAGAGGGAGGGAGGGAGAGGTGGTGAGAGGTAGTGAAGAGAGAAAATAAAACCTGTAAAACCCCTTCGGCTTCGTGTTTTCATTTCCATGTTGGTCTCTCCTCGTTTCCTTCTCAGTTTTTCCTCTTTCTTTTTTTGAAAAGTAAAAACACTTTCTTCTATTTTTAACATGGACTCGCTATCGAAGTTTCGAAGAAGTTTGTGTGGCACCGGCTCGTCATAGCTATTAAATATCACAGATTATCTCTTCTTTTTCCCTTTTACTGATTTGTTTTTACACCCCTCCCTCGTTTTTCAAGTGCGCCTGTTGTCTGTTCCCTGAGCCCCCCACCAGCCTCCCTTTTTCATTTTGCGCATTAGTTATTACACTAGTTGGGTGTGTTGGGAGAGATGTGTTGAAACATTAACAATACAGGAGAAATCGGTTTCTGCCGCGAGCCAAGCGGGAGCCGGCTGTGGAAACCCACCTCTTGGTAATTTAATATAAGCTACGCCAGTGGAGGAAAAAACAGAGGCTCCTCTCATATACTAAACAATATTACCATAGCTTGACGCCTAACCAGGAGACACGTGAATCAAAAAGTACTAGCGCTGTCTCTCCGCTTGTAGGCCCCTGTCCTGTCCAGCACGTCTGCAATTAGCATAATTTTTCACTAGTGACGCTGTTTGATGGGGATTAACAGCCGCGACTGGCGCTCCAAGTCAACCCCGCTATATCCAAATAGCTGCACCAAGGCCTTGTGTTGACAATACAATAACCCACCGAAAGAGCTACGAGGAGCGGGAATAACCACCGAGAGAAACACACGCATGGGGGAAATGCAATGGGGGAAATTTCGCGGCGAGCCGCGGTTCTGCTCGGATTATGATGTTAAGGTTTGCGCTGTGAGAGAAAGGGAAATCTGAGGCCATTGTTATCAGCGAGCAGGGCGTACCAGTCGACAGGGCAGCCAGGCGCTTGCTGCCTGTCCATTTGCAGCCCCCTAGCATTCCTCAGATCTTTCATGCCAGACCGTCTCCCCCCTTCCCAAGCCGAGGGGATCCGTGCAGGAGCGCCCGGACTCAGGCTCGGGGCAGCCGTCCTCGAGATACCGGCGGATTTACATTCGCTGCGAGTTTTTGAAGGGAAGGGGAGAGCTCCCGTTTTATTGATTGCATCGAGGCCGAATGTGAAAGATATGATGCCTGCCCGTGCTTCCCTCGTCAGAGGCTAAGGTAAGCTGGTCTGAAATAGGCTATCAGTTTGTGAATGGCGGCGAGTGTGTCCCGGGTGATTTATGAGCATATGACTCCAATCGCGGTTCAAGAAGAGTTCACAATGCTTTAAGCTTCCTTCCACGCCGCAACCCCCCTTTTTCCTTTAGAATCTTTCTCCAACGGATTCATTTTCCCCCACTTATATGTATTTACAAAGCAACGGGGAAATAATTTTTGGCCAATCTGTTTTCGTGGGCTTTGATGTTCAGACATGGGTACGCGTTTATTTTCAGCTAGTACCGAGGCATGGATCCCCATGTTATTGGACTGCCATGCTAAGCTAACCTCCATTTTTATCCTATCTGGCCATATTTCTAAATGTTTTGATAAGGTGTTTTTCGTTTGACATGCCATTCAGACGTCCAAGGCCTATTGTTTTTAATTGAATGAAGCCAAGGGGCGAATGAAGACCGCTCGACATGAAGACCATTGCACTGCTCATTTGTTGTTTTGATGCAATAATTGCCATTTCTCAATCTGTAAATGGGCTAACACATGTCTCGATACCTAACGTCTTTATATGTGTGTGTATTACAGGTAAAATGCTAAAAATGCAAATTTGCCACCCAAACTGGTGTCTAGCTCGTCTCCATGTTGTTGTTGTTGACGTCCTTGTATGGGATTGCTTTTTATCCAGCCCCCATTCGCTCTGGACCCCATAATTGTATTAGAGCGAATCTATAGGAAAGTTAGTTATTGTGTTAGTGTTACAAGCAGGCCAGGACATTACATGTTCCATTTAATGGCATTGCGGTATGATTTAATATCTATTATTCCTGTAGCCATTTTTTCCCCTTCTTTCTCGCTGTCTCTCCCTCGAACAATTCCATAGAGAAAATAATTAGGATTCCAGCCGTCTACTGGAAATAAATTAGCGACATTTGTGACGTGGTGAGAGTTCTTGTCCAAAAGCTGTAGCCCATGATCCCCTTCCTTCTCTCAGACTAGTCCTTACTGCTCTCACAAATATTTTTATTCAAATGTGGAGAATGTCTCCCTATTCCATTTTCGGGGTAGGCCTATATTATTAGGATGAGCTATAAGTCTCACAAAGGATATACATACATTAAGATTCATTATTTACTTTATGAACACAAGCTTTGTATTTTCTTGGAATAGCATGTAAGAATGATCTTATTTTTATGGACAATTGATTTTAGCCTTACACATTTGTATAATGGTTATTCTTTGGATTATTCAGATTGTCTTTTTTATTTTTAGGCAATAGTATTGTCTTATTCTTGTCCAGAGATTTTCTAGTGATTATATAATTTCAATTTTCGTCATCAGTCTACCATTTATGTAATTGTAGGCTATTGGGTCACTTATAATATATATTATTAGGTAATAACATAAAATATGTCCATATTATTATGCAAAAAGCCTAATAATAGAACAATTTCATTGAAATAACTACATTCACTATTAGACTTGTTTATTTGGGGGAATTTGCCATCATAATACCAAGTGCAACCACAAACCTAAAGCATGTGTTTTTGTTTTGACTTCTATGTAAGTGAACCTGCTAGTTGGCAACTGAAGGCTGCCTGCTACAAAAAAATACTATTCCTCAAAGCTTCCATGGTCCTTTCAAAGCTATTTTCCAACGTTTTATCTCGGTCTTCAAGCGTCCAAACGAAATTAATCCCAGGTGCGTTATTGTGCTTGGCAGGGGCCACGCACACTGCCCTCTTGGCCACCCCAGCAGTTAGCACATATAAGGTCTCGAGCTTTTTTTAGGGTCTATAGTCCTCTTTGGCCGAGCGACCCTAATGAATCGAACTCGCCTGAAGGTTCCGGGGACCCTATCTCATTCTCCTTCTGTGGAGACCTCCAACAACGCTCACAACGGAGTCTCAAGTGCCGGTTTTTTCTGGGTTTTAATGTTGCCCAAATACAATATTGTGTAACCTGAGAAAACCTGGCAGGAAATGGAACTAAGAGCGACATATGCACTGATTTCCCCCAACAACATGGCAAAGGCCCATTCATAGCTCTCTACACAGGCTAGATAGCATTTTACAGACAGCATTTTAAGACTATTCTTTTTTTTTTAAAAACATCACTAATTGTATATTGCTCGTTTTCATTCATAACACCGAAATGCACCTTCTTTACGCAGAAGCTTTATGTCTTTATCTTTCAATTGTGCAAATAAATATAATGACTTTTCTATTACAACATAACACAAGACATGTTAGGATAGTAAACGAACACATCGCTCTATCGCAATTCAAACGACTTTCAATGTATGAAAAAAGAATGATAACGAAAACACGTTTTATTATCGTATAAATAACAAAGGCCAACGCTGAAACATTATTCAAAATCTTCTAATGTGAAAATCCGGAAAATATATCACAAATGATGGGTTATACCTACCCAAATAATGCAATCACCACATATTTGTGAGGTTATATTCGTTGTTTATTCAAGGACAACATCTTGAAGACAATCGTGTCCGTGCTCCCAGGTGCGAGTGAAGAGTGACTGGCTGGATGTTGTTTGTGTGTGTGTGTGTGTGTGTGTGTGCAGTTGTGTGTATGTGTCTGTGTGAGAGAAGGAGAAAGAGAGAGAGAGAGAGAGAGTTAGGAGAGAGGGAGTGCTGCTCATAGTGAGAGAGAGTAGGCCCAGTGCACCGTGGCCTGGCATGGCATCTGCAAGCCGTGTTGTGGGAAAGCGCTATTCATGTCATGGCGCCTTTCAGCGGTAGAAGATGGATTTATTTTGCGCCTCTCTTATTGTGTGCTTCTTATAACCTTTCAGGTCAGCTTCCAAGAGGCCTTTGGAAAGAGACCGTCACGTGACATCTGGTGCCAATGTTCTTCCAGAAGGTCGTCAGGACCCTGGTAGCCGGTAACTCCACTTTTGGAAATGCAGAAAACGACCTACTACGACAACTCGACGCTTTTCGGAGGTTACTCGTACCAAGGGGCCAACGGCTTCGGCTATGATGCTCCTCAACCCGCCTTCCAGTCCGCGGCTCACCTCGAAGGCGACTACCAGAGGTCCGCCTGCTCGCTGCAGTCCCTCGGTGGCAACAGCGCCCCTCCCCAGCAGCATGCCAAGACGAAAGAGCTGAATGGCAGCTGCATGCGGCCCAGCCTGCCACCTGAACACCAACCACCCCCCCAGGTGTCTCCACCCGTCAACCCCGCCAACGCCACCAGCAGCAGTGCCACCGCCACCAGCAGCAGTGCCACCGCGCAGCAGCCGGGAGGCAGCGGTGGGGCCGCCAAATTAGCGCCCAAGACGTACACTCTGTCCACCAACCCCACCCTCAACAAGCAGATCTTCCCCTGGATGAAAGAGTCGAGGCAGAATATTAAGCAAAAAAACAGCTCTCCAAGCGCAAGTTCAGCTAACGGTGTGTGCCCCCCTCCCCAATCCTCCTTACCTTGTTCATGCCCCTTATATACACATTCAAAGTTGGATAGCTTAACTACAATACAGTTACAATACATAATAATGTATCTAATGACCTAACTTATTATTTATATATTTAAAGCCTGGGTTTTTCCCTAGATAGATCGGTAGGAAAAGCCCTCTAGTCATAACCATATTCATTTGGTAACTGAGACCTCTATTAATTGGACTCACGGAAAATAGAAGCAGTCATTCTCTTTATTGAGGAGCATTTGAAACAATTGCATTGAAACATAGCAGTGTTTGGCATATACTGTATATCTTTTCATCAGACAGAGATGATACGTTTGGAATCCGAATGTTCTTGTTTATTTGCAGATAAGAGCAATGCTTAATCTAAACTGTAGGCTGTCAAAGATGATTGATATGAACATATTGACAGACAAACACACGCACGCACACCAATTTAATTGAACCTCAGCTATGTGTGACACAATTCAAGTGAAAACAGTTAACGTGCAGCTCCTTCAAATATAGTAGGCTACAGTTCTGGCTGTGGGCTTTGTCTATGATGCAATTTACGTACACGGTCAATGTAGGGTCTCGAATCTCTTAATAAATGCCAAAGTTATGAAGTGTTGACAACTAATATCAAGGGGATAAGTTTCGTTTCCTGGCCTCTGCTTTATTAGGAAATGATGCATTCAATTTCCGCGTGTAGTAATTATGTTTTATTTCATTCCCACCCCAGCGGAGAGCAGCGGAGGTGAAAAAAGCCCCCCGGGTTCCGCAGCCTCCAAGAGAGCGCGCACTGCGTACACGAGCGCGCAGCTGGTGGAGCTAGAAAAGGAGTTCCATTTCAACCGTTACCTGTGTAGGCCTCGCCGCGTGGAAATGGCCAACTTGCTCAACCTCAGCGAGCGCCAGATCAAGATTTGGTTCCAGAACCGGCGTATGAAGTACAAAAAGGATCAGAAATGTAAAGGGCTGGGCTCGTCATCAGGGGGGCCCTCTCCAACCGGAAGCCCACCCCTACCCATGCAGTCCTCAGCTGGCTTCATGAACTCGATGCATTCAATGGCAGGCAACTACGACGCCCCCTCCCCGCCATCTTTTAACAAGTCCCATCAAAACGCCTATGCCATGTCCTCAGCCTACCAAAACCCCATGAAAAGCTGCCCCTCCCAACAAAGTATGCCAACACAGCACCGGAATACGACCCGCACGGGCTACAGGGTAACAGTGGCAACTATGGGACTCCCAACATGCAGGGCAGCCCCGTGTATGTGGGAGGAAACTACGTGGAGTCGATGCCCACCTCTGGGCCGTCCATGTACGGCCTCAATCATCTACCACACCACCAGGCTGGGAACATGGACTACAACGGTGCCACGCAGATGTCAGCAAGCCAACACCACGGACCGTGCGACCCCCACCCGACATACACGGAGCTGGCAGCGCACCATCCTTCTCAGGGTAGAATCCAGGAAGCACCCAAGTTAACTCATCTGTAGTAGCAGGTTTGGGGAAAACTAAATTACAACTACAAATAACTAACCCATGGGACGCTGCAATGGGGTTGAAAAAAAATATGATCCAGTGGTTTCTTGCCATGGCCAAAAAAGTGTTGTCTGTTGTCTTTATCATTGTGCGTATTAGTAACATTCACTTGAACTGCGTTTTGATTAACGGTTTACTTCCTTGAATATTGAGCCCTCCCTCGAAACCAAGTAATTAAATAGTAATAGTTGGGCTTAATGGACAGCTAACAAGGTGGGAGATTTATTACTGTCAGACCTTTTTGACTCGATGGAACACATGTTACGTCAACGTGGAATTATGTTTAGCCTGCCTCCCTGCAGTCAGCACAAATGGCTAAGCTTGACTGACGTCAATATGTATTTTTCAATTGGTGCAAGCAAACCACTGGATTGTTTTAGATTACTTCCCTTATTCATATTACCTCTCTTTGGAAATGTCTCACTAACCCACTGTCCTGTGACATTTTTTACATGTCCTCGCCAAACATTGTGGCTTCAAGGGAAGAGCTCTTTCAGCATCACACAGATGCATAGTAGGCCTACACCCCTACTGGGTTTATGGTGTTTGGGTTCAGATTGCTATGCTATGCTAGCTAACATCTATAAACAAACACAAACACACACACGAGGACATATGGTGTTATATCATCGTCACAGGGTAAAAAGGAGTTGAGAACTCTTGAAAACTATGATAGGCTCATTGCCCCCTCCCCCCCCTCTCCCCCTCCCTCCCTACTCTCTCTCTCCCTACTCTCTCTCTATTTTTCTCTATCACTCCCTACTCTCGCTCTCCCTACTCTCTCTCACGCTCTCTCTTTCAATCTATAGGGTTTACTTACATTAGCCATGACTAATGCGAAAGGCCCACATTTTCTCATGTCTTGACTTAACGTGGAAACAGGGTATATTTGAACAAAATGCATGTCCGGGAACCAAGCTGAAGTGTAGGTTTACACTAATGCTTTCTCGTCTGGGCATCATTGTTGCACTTAGAGTTTACATTTTGATGGTTAAGGAAAAAATACATCTTATTTTGGAAACGGAAGACCTCCAATCAGCGTCTTTCGCAATGTGTGTTCAAGTGAACATTCATAAATATATATTTATTTGTTATAGCCAGTTTAAATACTTTCTTTTTGTATTATTTATCCCCCATGTATTTATATCAAGAAAAAAATGTACTTTTTTAGTATTTACCTGTTATAAAGACGTTGTGTTCTTGTCATTGTAACGAATTAATTTTAGTTATTGTATTTTAGAAATAAATAGTTTTATGTTACCCTTGTACATAAATAATGTATTGACTTGTACAGGGGGCGCGAGGACGGAATCAGACCGTTCCTGCATAGTCGAGAATTAGACGAAATATAGCTAAACACTTTTGGAGAACTTCCTTTGTCCTTTGTAGCTCCTTTTATTTCATTGTTAAGAGTTGTCTGTTGAACAATTCTTTAATAAAATGTTATGTTATTCAGTTCTATCTGGTCATTTCAAGTTTTCACCTGAGACAAAACGAGGGCCATACTTTTAAAGTTGTTAAAAAACGCAGAGGTATTAATTAGCATAGTAGACATGTGCACAAACTCTATTGCTCCCTCGCTGGCTCTATTCCCCTCTCTCTCTCTCTTTCAGTGACACACACACACACACACACACACACGCACGCACACAAAGCTTCTTGGGAGCATCTTTCCTCGTGCTAGTGCCAGACTACTGAAATAGCCCTCGGGTATGCGCTTGGGTTGGTCACGTGGTCCAATGCAACACAATCTTTGCCAAAAGCAAAATAGTTTAGTACATCATTTACACATAGATCGATCCTCATATCCTGAATCATATTTTAAGGAGAGTAGGTCTACTGTATGAAGACAATCAAAGTATAGAAAATAACATTTATTTTAATAGAAATCTAATTTATCGCCAAATAAGCAAAGGAGCAGATCACAGATGTTGGAATATGCCTATACCTAATTATGAGAAAATATAGTTCATTAGCTTGGATTGCTACCGAAAATACTCATTATCATTGAAATTTCAATTAAGTTCCCTTTCAGATGCTGTTAAATATTAAAAGACAACCATCAAGACTAATACTCTTGCTAAAACTAACTGCAACTGAGGAAGTGTATTAATATAGCAGTACTAACACAAATAACATAAGTAGCACTAACAACAGAATAGTAATAATAATAATAATAAAGTAAAATGCACTGTTTATTCTATGCTGCTACTTCAAAACACATTTGCCTTGTCATAAAATGGTAAAATCAACTTACACCTAAATGTAAATGTGTGAAAACACTAATCACCCAACATGAATAATAAAAATACAACATATAGCCTAGCTAATAGTCATTTAAACAGTAGTTAAATCTGTTAATCGTTTTTCGAATTGTTTGCTTAGCTGTAAAAAGGCAGTAAAAAGAGCACACTCCCACCACACTCCAAATATGAAAGAGCACATTCCCAATAAATAAATATATAAATACACAAATAACGTTGCAAGTCCATGTTCTGGCAAGCATAAAGATTTTTGTGGCACAAACAAACCACATGTCAAAACGCAGAGTTCTAAACCACATAAAAAGACAAAACAAATAGTCATCAAAAAATGGGAATAAAATTCCTGATGATGAGAAAATCTCCCCAGTTGTCCCAGTTTTTGCACAAGTCAGCTCCAACATAAGCAAAGAGAGCCCGTGCTTCTGACCTCCTTTCCTTATTCTACAGCCTGCATGCATGGGAGAAAAGCGGCCTACTCACTGCTTTGTATTTAGCTTTAAAGGGGCCAAACACCCACGCACATTTCTCCCGTCTTTGTTTCTAAAACCTAGAGTCAAGTCAAATAGAGTCGAATAGTGCACTGCAATGTTGGCCATTTTCTTCTATTTTGAGATAATGCTGAAGCCTATTTCAGCAACAGGGTTTTATGCGCAATGGAAAACAATTCTAAGGCCTGCGTTTGGGTTGTTAGACTACTGGCTTTTGCGTAAAAATCAGTAGGCCTAGATTCTGGGGGATAGAAAGAGCTTTTCTTTGTTGGGATCTTGAAGGAAAGAGACTCATTCTTGAGGCTGGTTGCTGTCAAGCGCTTTGCCTGGGAAAAGATTGATCACCGCAGTTCTTTTTTTCACTAAAAATATCCTAGCAGCTAGGCTACTATCCCTTTTAAACTTCTACAATATCCTTCAAATCAATACATGTAACCTAGACCTATAGGCAATACACTATGTTCTTGCTTATCAATAAGCACAAATTCGTATAGGGCATTAGTGTAAACACAGCCAAGTTTTTAGTTTTTAAGAAGCTAGGATTCCCAGTTGTACACGCGACCTCGCTGTGAACCTTAGTCAGTCCGACTCAGTAAACAAGCCGTCAATTTTTTACACTGCGAGAGAAAACTCCTAGCTAGCAGTCAGTGGAAGGCCTTGCTGTGCTGCATATTTTTAGGACCATTTCACACACACACACACACACACACTACATAATTTAGTAGCATATCTCTCTGCAAGGTGATAAAGAGCTAGGCTAGCAGTTATAGAGAGATAACATAATATAATTATACACTTACACACACCGACCTGGCTCTTCACTCTGTAGCTTCCCTTTATGAAAACAAAAATATAGCAGTCTACCATTACACCATGCAGGCTGCTAACCTGCACTATGCTAGGCTCTAGGAAACCGTTATACAGTATTTTGCCAAGCGAATCTCAGCCTCTTGCTGAGACATCTCCCATCTAGGTTGGGTGCAGTTATTTTTTACCTTAAGTCTGCTCCTCCTGTCAAACTTTTAAGATTAATGAGCTTCTTTTGTATAAACACGCCGTTTGCCATATTGTAAATGTGCTCTTAACAATATCCTAATGTTACTGGATTTCATCACCAGGGTCCAGGCAGAATCTCTGCATGCAAATCTCCATTGTTTGACATAAAGGGCCTCACATAACCTCCCACTCGAAACAGCGAGGTGAGACAGTTGGCAACCGAACACTTTTTTATTTATTTCGAATATAATACCCCCTGCTAACACAAACCAATATCTTATGATATTTTTGAGCATTTGCTGAAAATAATGCTTTCTTTAGCCACCAGGCCCCGGCTTTCCATTGGTTGAATCTGGTCATGTGACCAGGAATTGGCTGCAATTTCGCCCATAGTCTTCAGTTTAGTAGACCAAGGTCCCCATACGCTAGTAATATCACCAATATACACAATTATTAAAGCCCGCAAATACGGGATAGCGGGGAGCTAATAATCACGCGTTTTTGTTTTTATTTTGCTCGTTTTGATCTCGGCCGTCCGCCTGTGGACCAGGATAAGCTATGAATTTTGAATTTGAGAGGGAGATTGGGTTCATAAACAGCCAGCCTTCCCTTGCAGAGTGCCTGACGTCTTTTCCCGCTGTCCTGGAGTCATTTCAAACTTCATCAATCAAGGACTCGACAGTAATTCCTCCTCCTTTCGAGCACACCATCCCCAGCCTGAGTCCCTGCACAAGCAGCCAGGCGCGACCGAGGAGCCAAAAGCGAACCTCCAATGGCCTCCAGCTTCGGACGCCACAGCCGCAACAGGGCCCAGCCCCGCCTGAGAGCGCGGCTGGCCCGCTGGCACACGAGTTCCCCTGGATGAAAGAGAAGAAATCCTCGAAAAAGGGACCCAAATCTGGGAATGCCACTGTAGCCTCCTCTTCTCCCTCTCCTGCATCCTCCGGGTACGCCACTGCAGGACTTGAATCACCGACAGGTCGGTACATGATGTGAAAGACAAGGCTATACATTTTTGCTGCCGTTTCTTTTATCTTTTCCAATGTCTTTATTTGCATGGTTCCATTGCATGTTGGTCTATACTGCACCTCATAGAAACACATATGGAATCCTAATCTTTCTCAATCACTGTTGCAGGGCATTTTTTATCATGTTGATGTTAACAAAAGGACAAGAACCATGCATTTATTTCTGAAATATGAGTGCCATTCTGCTCTGTGTCGTGTGTATGGAGGAGTCACAGAGACCTGCATTGTACTGCAGTGTTGCTTTGCATGAGCTATTTCCCGTCATAATCCTTATTATTACTAATCCATTACACAACTTTCGGTTGTATTTCACTGTAACATATCCATTTCTTGCATTGTGTGAAAATTTATGTCAGGCATATAAACATTGATATAGCCTAGACATAATAGGCTATATGTTAGCTATATTGCAACATCTTTGTAATGCTTGTATGTGTCAGATATTCTATGCGTAATGCGGATGTGTGTGTGTGTGTGTATTCTTGCTGATAAAGTCGCATTTCTCAAGATACAGATTGCAAATCTTGTCCTAGAATAACGATTTAATCGCAGTCAGTGTCAGTGCTGTCTTAATGATATATATTCATAACCATGTCTCGAGGTTTGGGGTAGCCATGTTGGATGTCAGTATATAATGTGGATGCAATGGGACAAAACAAATATGGGGCTTAGAGGAATAACGCGTGTTCTCTGCAAACCTCATACACTGACATCAGAGAGGCACTGCAGTCATTTGAAAACAATGCACATGGGGTAGGCCTATTGGGATTTTGATACTCCTCGTTCATTTTTATGGTTTTCAGTAGCTGCGTGCCAAATGTCTAGGCTCAACCCGTATTGCTTGCTATTTTGGATTATTTATGTTCTATGTCTGGGCTCTTGCAGAGGCGCAGGGTGGACT
The DNA here is from genome assembly GCF_020615455.1 of Coregonus clupeaformis. Classification (NCBI taxonomy): domain Eukaryota; kingdom Metazoa; phylum Chordata; class Actinopteri; order Salmoniformes; family Salmonidae; genus Coregonus; species Coregonus clupeaformis. The sequence goes on along the minus strand of NC_059226.1, from coordinate 38,413,238 downwards.
GGACAGCGGAAGCGGATCCCGGAGGCTGAGGACTGCCTACACCAACACGCAGCTACTGGAGCTGGAGAAGGAGTTCCACTTCAACAAATACCTCTGTCGGCCCCGGCGGGTGGAGATAGCTGCGCTTTTGGATCTAACCGAGAGACAGGTCAAAGTGTGGTTCCAGAACCGGAGGATGAAGCACAAGCGGCAAACGACACACCACAGGGAAGGCCAAGAGGGCGACCCCGGCGGGTTCGAGCCCCTGGAAGGTGCCGATGCCTCCTCGCCTTACTCGAGCCAGCCACTGGAAGCCTCGGGCTCGGCTGCGTCCGAGGGGGAGACGTGCAACTCGGCAGCCTCCTACACGAACAGCAGTGACAATAACCAGCCCACGCCTGAGGAGGGCCAGCTGAGCTGCCAGGAGCCCGCATCAGTCTCTGACACAACTGTGAGGTCGACCCTGTTCCCAACGCCCACTGCAGATAACCCCGCAACAATGGGCGACGATGGCGCATCTGGGCCGGACCATTCGTTTTCAGAGCAGCAGGAGGCCTCCTCCTGCCCGATTTGAATTTCTTTTCTGCTGATTCCTGCCTCCAGATTCCTGACGCTTTATCGCCCAGCTTGCAGAGCTCGCTCGACAGCCCGGTAGATTTCTCCGAGGCGGACTTTGACTTATTTACGAGCACACTTTGTACAATAGATTTACAACATTTACAGTTCTAACGACAACAAGAACAATACAGAACAATCGAATTAAGGAGAATGTCCCACCGTATTACAATGGTATGAATGCTTCTCGGCAACATTCCCTGAAACACATTTATGAAAAAGATTCCTGGGTTTATTTTGAAGATAACATAGAACCTGAGATAGCAAAGGAGCGATTATGTCCTTTCCTGGCATTATAATTTTGGTTTACTCCATCGAAATCACATACGGATTTCCCCTTGTTCAAATTTCAGGTATTTATTGCCTTCTTGTTTTCTGACAGTATTCATTGGCAGTTACAGTATTAGGCTATACTGTCTCCTTAATGTTTCAAAACTGTTCAGTCCAGCTCAATCGCTTAATTCTCAGGAAATGTAGGCCTTAAGATATATAGGCCTAAAGGATAGTTGAACTGCTTTTAGAAATTCTCTCGAGACGGGCGTTGATCCTGTTGATGAGTTTTAGAACTAGTTTATTTATTGAGATTCTTTAATAGTAAATTTCAAATTATTTATTGTACATTATTTTCATAGTTGAAATAAAAACATACTTTTATAATGTGGCCTAAGTGTTTTTGATTATGTAGTTACTGTTAAATGAAAAGTGCAATTCTTTTTGATAGATGATAATTCAAACAATTATTTCAGATAAGAAAAATCTAGAAATATTGCAAATAGTGATTGTTTGAGATGTATTGGTCTACCAATGTCTGTTACTGGTCTTGGCAAACGCATAATTTGCTATTGCACAGTTGATATGTTCAAAATGCAGCATGTTATAATAATAATAATAATAATAATAATAATAATAATAATAAGTAATAATTATTGTCGTTAATATTATTTCCACACAATAATGTTGGGATGGTTTCATCTATTGTATGGCAACACATGAAATCTCCAAAGGTTGTATAGTCCGTTTGGTTTCAGATTTTGGGGTACTAAAGATACAAAAACTAATAATCTGCTATTTTAAATATTATTGAAATGTTTTCATTATTATCTTCCAATAAGCTATTGCTGGGGCAAATGCATTCTTATTGTGAATTCATTCTGTGCAAAAAATAAACACAACACATATGATAAAACTGTTTGGGTAAAGACGTTAGCCAAGAGAAATCGTCATAATCAAGAGCTGATAAAGAACACAATGTGTTGGCCAAGTTATTGTTTTTGTCTAGCCTAGCCTGGTGGGAATTTGGTGCATGGTAGGCTAGCCGACCTAGCTTAACTTACTTTAGCTAGCATTGTATCATGAGGGAATGACTGAGCTAACGGCGCTCATGGCTGCTGTCATGCTGATGCAAAATGGCGCTGAGAACACAATGGGCGATATGAACAATAATGCGGCAGCCATTATAGGACATTTGGTGTATGTGGCCTCACAGCCCAGCATCCAGCAATACTTTCAATGGTAAATGGTAATACATAAGCCTATAGCCAAATTGATAAAAATAAACCAGTTATGTAGTTGAACCGTACTTTATGTTAATGAGATAGGTCTGGAGTATTTAGGACTACTGACTATTTATACATTTGTTTGGTTGCTACTCCCTCAATTATTAACATGGTCAGAACCAAAATAATAACGTAATAATAATAGTAATAATAATAATAATAATAATAATAATAATAATACAAATAATTATTATAATAATGATTATTATGTGCAGTATTGCATTGTTTTATCGTAGGCCTAATGTGCCTAATAGTCATGCATTATATAGTAGGCCGAACATTCACAATGAATAATGTGTATTCCTAAGACATAAATTAAGCTCTTCTCTGACTCACTGTACCTATCTATTTAAAATGCATCTCCTGGATCTGTGTTCCAATAAGCACTCTCCTCCTTGTCACTTTACCACTGCCTGTCTACCCGCCTCTCCATAATCACATGGTCTACACACATACATGTTATCTTATAAAGCAGTATTACTATGCCATCACTACATAACTCACTAGCTAGTCCAATATTCCCTTTTATGATGGTACTTAGAAGTTATTTTATTAAAGACATTGATATGAAGTTCCTATATCAAACATGAATATTATCATTATTTCATACTGCAATTACTTAGCCTACTGTGTCTCTGCCAAAGCAATGGCCCTTACATTGTACTCCTGGTGGGGAAACCAAATGTATAGTGTGCACCTGCTAGACCCAGAATGGCTTCCTAGTGTGCATGGAATCAAGTTTAAGGAGAGGAAACTGAGAACTAGAACTGGGTCACAGGCCTTTGGAGCCACCAGACTCAGGGGCCTTGATGAAAAACAGTGGGTGGTCCAGACAGGGTTCAGCCAAGACGAGTGTGTGTGGCTGTGGAAGGAATCGTCGCTTGCCTATCAGCAGTCACATGAAAGACAAAGACACCTGATCGATCCCAACTTCAGAGGTCCCTATCTGCCTGGTCAATGGCAGAGCACACTCACAACCCTGGGACCCTAGCAGTGACAGGTATGAATCAATTGAACATTCAAATAACCACCGGAATGAATGGGGTCAGTTCTGTTCACTGGTGTACCTTGTTGTGTGTGTGTTTGTGTGTGTGTATGTGGCGGAGATAGAGGAGAGTGGTATGAGGGGTTTGGGGGTTGGGGTGGTGTGTGTTCATATTTGACAAAGGTGAGAATCACTTGATCCCTTCTATCAGCTAATCAACATACATCGTGAAGGCCATTGAAACATGGGTTGTGACAAAGTGAGATGTTAACAAAATTAGCATTAGTAAACTTAACATTAGCATTAGTGGAAGGCGAAGAATTACGACTAATGTCAAGTTTAAGTTGAAAAGGGCAACTGGGGTGTCTTATCGACCAAAGAAAGCCCATCTAAACTGTCCAAACTTGTATCCTCAGTGCTGCATCTCAGCAGAGAGTCACTTCTTGGCTCAAGTTCAGCTAGCTCAAGCTAGCACTCCCAACCTCCTGAAGTGAGTAGCTATGGGAATGGACATGTTCATTCAGCTTCTCGTGTGAAACATCAGTTGGTACTTCTAGTCCACTCTACCTGGGACCAGACCACAACACGGACATAAGCACAGGAAGACGCCGGTCATTGTTTAGACAACAGAAGTCATGCCCTGAAGCCCTTACTAGATCAGTAAACACAGGAGCAGGAAGTAATGGCCGACTGATATGGTTAATGTGCTTGATAATTCGAGGTGTGGTGCCTGTGTCTATGCTTATCCATCTGTATTTGCTTTCTTTGGACTCCTGCCAATACTAAGTTAGAGCGTTTATCAGTTGGGTCCCCTCACAATCGGCGAGAATCAAGACGTTTGTTTATTTCCCTCTTAGAGAGCAGCCATTGCTGTGAAGTTCTTGCGAGGTGTTACTCTTGGACGGTGCCGGCTAGTAAGGTGGAGCAAGGCAGAGGTCTGTTGCATGAAGAGGAATGTCACTGCCCCAGATTTTCCGATATGATGTTTACATAGTTATGTTTACACATACATGTGGGATGGTTAAGGGTTCCGTATAGCCAATGACATTTGAATGAGCCTAATGCGTGTTGGCTATACATCATCTGATTGGCTATGAGGGCTCACATGACGTGTAGGAGAGGAGGTAGACCAGGAAAAGCAGCAGCTGCATGCACAAACTGTCTTCACATTGGAAACCTGACTAGGTTGACCTGTATGTACAGTGCCTTTAGAAAGTATTCATACTCATTGACTTATTCCACATTTTGTTGTGTTACAGCCTAAATTCAAAATGTTTTTCTCTCAACCATCAACACACAATACCCCAAAATGACAAAGTGAAACATGTTTTTCAAATTTTTAGCAAATTTTTCAAGCGGATTTAAGGTAACTAGGCAACTCAGGAACATTCAATGTCATCTTGGTAAGCAACTCCAGTGTATATTTGGCCTTGTGTTTTAGATTGTTGTCCTGCTTAAAGGTGAATTTGTCTCCCAGTGTCTGTTGGAAAGCAGACTAAACCAGGTTTTGGATTTTGCCTGTGCTTAGCTCTATTCCATTTCTTTTTATCCCAAAAAAAAACTCCCTAGTCCTTGCCGATGACAAGCATACCCATAATACGATGCAGCCACCACCATGCTTGAAAATATGAAGAGTGGAACTCAGTGATGTGTTCTGTTAGATTTGCCCCAAACATAACGCTTTGTATTCAGGACATGAAGTTCAGTTCTTTGCCAATTGGTTTGCAGTTTTGGAATATTTTTATTTATTTTCACTCTGTCATTTAGGTTAGTATTGTGGCGTAACTACAATGTTGTTGATCCATCCTCAGTTTTTTCCTATCACAGCCATTCAACTATATAACTGTTTTAAAGTCACCATTGGCCTCATGGTGAAATCCCTGAGCGGTTTCCTTCCTTTCCGGCAACTGAGTTAGAAAGGACGCCTGTATCTTTGTAGTGACTGGGTTTATTGATACACCATCCAAAGTGTAATTCATAACTTCATCATGCTTCATCATTATTTTTACTCATCTACCAATAGGTGACCCTTCTTTGCAAGGCATTGGAAAACCTCCTTGGTCTTTGCGTTTGATATTCACTGCTCGACTGTGGGACCTTACAGATAATTGTCTGTGTGGAGTACAGACATGAGGTGGTCATTTCGAAAATCATGTTAAACACTATTATTGCTACACAGAGTCCATGCAACTTATTATGTGACTTGTTCAGCACATTTTTACTCCTGAACTTATTTTGGCTTGCCGTAACAAACGGGTTGAATCCTTATTGACTCAAGACATTTCAGCTTTTCATTTTTAATTAATTTGTAAAAATTCCTAAAAACATAATTCCACTTTGACATTAAAGGGGGTATTGTGTGTATGCCAGTGACACAAGCATTTAATCCATTTTGAATTCAGGCTGTAACACAACAAAATATGGTAAAAGTAAAGGGGTATGGGTACTTTCCAAAGGCATTGCAGCTAAAGATGTACCATAACAGTGTAACATATCAAACTCTGACACTATTCATCACTTTGTTCTTTGATTCACATGGATCATTATGACCACAACATTGTTGTTATAGTAGATATGCAGTTAAAATGTCATATTATTATCATAACAACATAGATTTCATATTTGACATTATTGTATGATGTTAGGGTTTGACATAATCTCACACAAGAATCGAATAAAGTGTAACTGCAAAAGTGGAGAACTCATCACATTTCTTCTCATATTGTCTGAATTAAACAAAGTGATTGCTGAGGAAAATGAGCGACACCAAGACTTTGGTTGGTACTGTTATGGTTTGATCACAGAGGCCGCCACATCAAAGAGCTATTTCCAGGATGGAAAAAGACAGGTCCTGTGAGCTGCTCCTGACACATCAGAGAGAATGGTAGGCAACAGCCTCCAAGTGATGCCCATTGATGCCGTGGAGTCACGTAATGCCATATCTTTATGGTGTACAGTGGTGGAATTACAATGAAACTCTCTTTGATACAATAGGACAGGTATCACTTTACATCTTTGATAGCCAGAATACAATCACTCAGAAT